>NC_053023.1:104808792-105021552 GCF_003073215.2 Triticum urartu
CATGCACCTCTCCTCTTTGATTGTTTGTTGGCTTGTTGGTTCTTGCAATTTGGAATGTATATAAGTTGATAGGATTTGATGTACAGTGTCGGGGTGGGACTATTAATTTGAATCTGAAATTTGTGCACAATAAGTTGGTAAATTAGAAATTTGTGGAGACGGTCCAGGTGGGCCTAGCCAGGCCCATCTGGGCGACGGACGAACGAGAAAATTGAAGGTAGCGTACGAGCAGAAGCAAATCTAGAGTGCAGGTTGAATAACAAAATCCATATGGGCTTTTATGCAAAATTACGTGACAGTGAACTGCCGGAAGCACTGCGTGCTTTATTAATAGGTTTATTAATAATTTAATTTTATTCACTTATTCAGAAAATGACCTAGGTTCAAACCATGTTTGAAATTTTCAAAAACGGTATTTTAAAAAATGTTCCGCTTTCAAATTTTGTTCACAAATTATAAATTTGTTCATGATTTTTCAAAATTTATTCAGGTTCTTGGAAGCTTTTCGAATTTTTGAATATTTACAATTTATGATCATTTTAAAATTTCATGAACAATTTTTTAATCCATGAACTTTTTTGAATTTATGACCTTTTTAAAATTCATGAGTTCTTTTTGAATTTGTTAACTTTTTAAAATTAATAAGTAATTTTCAAATTAGTGAAAACGTAGAAGGAAAATCAAAACATTTTTTTGAGGAAAAAACAAGACGTGAATGACCAGGTGAGCAACAGCTAGCAAGCGAGGCGGCTCAATGGGCCGGCCCACCATGTTAGCGGTCAAGTGGGGGGTGTACGCGACACGAGCCATATTGCTTGCAGTGAGCAATACCCAGCAGCACCCGGATCGATCACATGCGGGCGAGCTCGTTGGGGCCTCACCGATGCGCCGACTCCATTCTCTAGGGAGGGGCAAAACTGAAGCGTCATTGTGGCTGTTCGGTGAAGCGGCTGAGTGATGCTAATCCACCAGGTGGAAAAGTCAATCATCGGTTCATGGAAGCATTCATGGTTGCTAATGTGCGCCACTTTCGAGCGGCAATTAATGGAGGTATGTGTTTCAATTTCTAAAAACGGAGTTGCTTTTGTATATATACTCCGTCGTCACGAGCAGGCTAGCAGCACAGAAGGAGACAGAAAGAGAGATGCAACAATGAGCGTCGGGCCTCACCTCTATGGCGACAGAGTCAAACTAGGTGCACCTTCGCCGCTATTATCTTCAATCGTACCCCATCTGATCTCGTTCTCTGCCTCCAGCTCGCCTGGCAACGGAGAATTCGTTGACGTGTCTGTGTCTCGATTGGCCTCTGGAGATGCTTTTCCTCCCATCTGTAACACCCCCAGTGTCAAGCTACAGTATTCCCCTACTAATGATGCCAAGTCATCACTGTTATTGTTGCTAATCTCACGTTGATTCAAAACCAATTCAAATTCAATTTTAAAATAAAGTCAAAAATTCAAATTTGCCAAACATGAAAACTAAAATGTTCAAAGTGTGGAAAATAATCACTGAGTAATTCTCATGTTGGAACCAACCTCTTCTGAATTCCCAAAATGCCCATGGGAATTAACTCAGTGCTCCAGCAGCATTTAATTTGGCCTTTTCAATTTCTAAAATTAGTTAGGCAACTCCTTTTGGCCCCAAACTTTTTGTGCCATCTAATATTGTTGTTCTTGATTTATGTGCAAAGTTTTACAAGTAACAAAGCTCATTTGGTAGCTAGAATAAATAGAAAACAGTAGCAGGAATATAAAACAATAAAAAAAAGAAAATGAATAAAGCCTATTATGCCACTGGGCCATAAGTGGCCTCAGCACACAAGGCCCAGCCCACCAAGAGCCATCCTCCTCCATGTTCACAGCAGGAGGTCGTGGCACACATCCGACCACCATGGCCGCGGCTGTGGATGCGTGTTGGACATCCTGCGGCTTACCCCGGCGCCTACTTGACGCCCCGAGCTCTCCTCTCTCTCCCTGGTAACCCTAGTCCCCCAAATCCCCTCTCGTCACTCATATCCGACGACCTGGAAGAGGCCAAACTCGCGGTCGTCGTCATCGTCGTCGATCCCGCGGCCACCGGCCTCCATTCGTCGCGCCAAGACGTCGAGGAGCTCCGCCATCGTCGTCTCCTTCGCCCTCGCCTTTCGGTTGGAGCTCGGACGGACTGCTGCCTCGCCATCGCACGGTCTTCTCCGCACGGCTGCCGCATCTCGTCGACGAGCGCGGCGCGTCCAGCCACCCCTGCACCTTCCAACCATGTCCATGAGCTCCACCGTGAGTTCCTCTCCCGACCCCCCCCCCCCCCCCCCCCCCCCCCCTTTCCCCTGCTCGATCCGCGCCGTAGCCGTCGTCCCCGAGCTCATCTTGGCCGTGGCCGTGGACCTGCTCCTGCGCGTGCCTGCCCGCGCCTAGCCCCGCGTCCCGCGGCGCCCCTGGCTGCGAGCTTGTGCGCCTCACCCACGCCCCGCGTCTATCCCGTACACGCGCGCCCGTGCGTTGTTGCTCGTGTTGCTTGCCCGCTGTTTGCCGCTCCACTGATGCTAGTTGCCGCTGCTGCTTTAGCTTCTTGCTGCTCTTGCCGTCGCCGCTGTTCTTGCACTGCTACTGCTCTTGCTTGCTGCACCGCTGCTACTTTGCTAGCGTTGCTTGCTAGCGCCGCTTGCTGCTGCTCTGTATTGCTACTACTCGCTGCTTCTCCATGGCCGTGTGTGTGCGTGCTCTGTGTGTGATGTGTGCTATGCTGCGTCCTGTGTGTGTGCCTATGGCCGGTTGGGTCTCTGGATGAGACGTGGCACTGTTTAGATTAGTAGCTAGCTTTTTTAATTTCACATCGAGTAACCCCCTGGACTGCCCTAAACAGTGGCTAAACAACTTCTAACAAGAGCAAAAATATTATTGGGAGGTAGTATACTTGACAAGGCTCAAATGTTTCAAGTGAACCAAATCCTTTCGATACGTGGATTAATTCCTATAAAAATCACAAAGTTCTATGTTTTGTTAAAAAAAACCAAAAACTGCTTTATTTTCATACCTACTTTAGAGCTATTGATGATCAGGCAAATGACCTCTAATATGGATGGAAGTGATACTAACATGTAGATCGCAGAGAAGTGCTCACAATTGATATAAGGCACAAAATCATAGGATATATAGAACAATAGCTATAGTCTCGAGAAAACAGTTAAGTGATGTTTTAAACTTTTGAATTCTTAGACTTAGTAGAATTTCAGGGATTTTGAGGATATTGTTAAATTTTTGAAAAATCATAGAAAATTAACCGTAGCTCGGATCGAAAAACTTTATATATGAAAGTTGCTCAGAGCGACGAGACGAACCCGGATACGCAGCCCGTTTGTCTGCCACGCATCCCTAGCATAGCAAACACGCAACTTTCCCCTTCCATTTTATCTGTCCGAAAGCGCGAAACACCGGGGATATTTTCCCGGATGTTCCCCCCCTTCACTGGTACCACCACTTACCGCATTAGGGCACCCCCCAGCACCGATATTTGTCATGTTATGCATCGCTATGCATCTGTTTGCTTAATATTTATTGTTTCTTCCCCCTCTTCTCTTTGATAGACTACGAGACCGACGCCGCTGCTACCCAGTACGACTACGGTGTTGACGACCCCTCTCTCTTGCCAGAGCAACCAGGCAAGCAAACCCCCCTTGAGCATTTCGATATCGCCCATTTCTTTCCCTCTCATTCTTGCATTAGAACTGCTACTGCTTTATGTATGATCCTACTCTGATGCATAGCATGTTGTTGTTACCTGCTTTCATACCTTACCTGCTTATCCTAAACTGCTTAGTATAGGTTGGTTAGTGATCCATCAGTGACCCCCACCTTGTCCCAGTTGCCCCGCTTTATGTTCGATGAATCGATCATCGCGATCGACGTCCAAGCCCCGACATCGCACATCACCCCCCCCTAGTTGGACAACTCTACAGAGTTACCGTCGAGTGCCGAGGGTGGAACCTCTTACATCACTTCTGATGAGATCTCTGTAGTGTAGCTATATGGTAGAGGTCATCGAGGGTGATTTCCTCCTTAAACACTTCCGTTACCGCTCTGTCGTGCAACCCCTCAAGTGTGAACCTCGAGGGTGGTTCCTCTTACGTTCACCTTGATGATAACATCGAGTTGGATTCACTAGGGGTGATTCCTTGGGTTTTCCCCTTGGTGTTAGACACACAGTTACTATGGTTACTATGACTTTGCACTGAGCCATGTTACTAAAGACGGGTCGACCCTAAGGGGTACACGCGCGAGCTTAATTGCGAGTGATGTGGAGACGGGTTGACCTGGAGGGTGCCCGTGAGATAATTACGAGGCGTGGCCGGGCATTCCTAGCCCTTGCCGCAAGTCCTCGAGACGGGGCAACGGGGTCACATCTTTCATGAGTCTCTGCTTGTTACCGCGCGTTCCTAATCCACTATGATTTGGATATTTGATCTGAGGGGCCTCTGGCCCGATAGCACTAACCATCACGTGGGCATAGTATGGGCGTTCTACGTCGTATGCATCAGCCGAAGCTTAATAGACATCAGCGATTGAGCGGCGCGCGCCGAGTTGGACTAGTAAGCACCTTCCTTTTTGAAGGAGGTAGCTAGGTCTGCTCACCGGCCGCCCTCGCAACGTGCAGGAGTTCCCGGTGAGATGGCCCATGATCCCTGGGGGCATAGGTTTAGTTCGGCGTGCTGGCCTCTCTATTAAGCCTAGATCGGGTTGCGGCGTATTGTTTGGCCGAGGCCGGGCATGACTCAGGAAAGTGTGTCCGGCCGGAGTTAATCGAGCGTGGTGGGTAAGTTGGTGCACCCCTGCAGGGAAGAAAACATCTATCGATAGCCTGTCCTACGGTAACAGACACTTGGAGTTGTATCCCGATCGATACAACTAGAACTGGATACTTGTGATGAGAAATGGATTGTGATGAGAAACAGATGGTGATGAGAATTGGATTATGATTGGAACTGGATAGTATGGCTCTGGGATTGCTTTCTCGGAGGGAGTCGAGAAAGGATCTCTAGCCGAGGTTGATAACACTTCTACTACTTTACTTTATGCTACTCTACTCCCTCCTGTTGCTTCAAGATGGTGGATTCCAGAAGATGCTAGTCTTCGATAGGCTAGGCCTTCCCCTTCTCTTCTGGCATTCTGCAGTTCAGTCCACATATACTACCCCTTTTCATTGACACCGATGCATATGTAGTGTAGATCCTTGCTTGCGAGTACTTTGGATGAGTACTCACGGTTGCTTTGCTCCCCCTTTTCCATTCTTCTCGGATGTCGCAACCAGATGGTGGAGCCCAGGATCCAGACGCGACCTTCGACGACAACTGCTACTACACTGAGGGTGCCTACTACTACATGGAGGCCGCTGACAACCAGGAGTAGTTAGGAGGCTCCCAGGCAGGAGGCCTTGCCTTTTCGATCGATGTTGCTTTTGTGTTAGCCTTCTTAAGGCAAAAACTTGTCTAACTTATGTCTGTACTCAGATATTGTTGCTTCCGCTGACTCTTGTGTATTCGAGCTTATGTATTCGAGCCCTCGAGGCCCCTGACTTGTAATATAAAGCTTATATTATTTTAATTTGTGTCTAGAGTTGTGTTGTGATATCTTCCCATGAGTCCTTGATCTTGATCGTATACATTTGCGTGTATGATTAGTGTACGATTGAATCGAGGGCGTCACAAGTTGGTATCAGAGCCGACTGCCTTTAGGTAGCCCCCTTTCCAACTCCTTGGCCGAAGTCGAGTCTAGTTACTGAAAAACTTTTACTAACATGGATGTGTGCCTTACAGGCCCACGTTGCCATTTGGGTGGTATTAGGATCTTTTATTCCTCGTCTATACTCTGGGACTCTGATCTCTCTTCTATTCGGGTTAAATGGTTTTACTAACTTGAGCATTAGGATCTCGTGATCACATCCGCCCGGAGAGCCCCTTATTTCATATGATCGCCTGCTGCATCAGAAGATTCCGAAGATACTCTACGATATTCTCTCGAGACTTTGTGCCTGTTGCCTTTGCAATTCCCTACCACCGAAATATCCTTATGGATAGCTACACACACTTGCCAATTTTACATCCTAACCCATTGATCTTGTTATTACAAGATGCCCTGAACTGCTCTCCGTTGTTCCGAGAATCCCCTGAGCTTACTGCCTTGCAGTTCCTTGTCACCTGAATACCCCTTCGGATAACTTTGTGCACCTATCAAGTACCCGCTAATCCTCAGTTGATTTATGTACTTCACAAAAGCCTTCGTAATACCATTCGTTCTTGTGAAAATCCTCAACAGCCTTTTGTTCTTGAATTTCTTGCTTGCTTGCATTATGGTTAATACCATAAGTCTAGTAATCTTATTGTCATCCTTTGTCTCTATCATTTTGAGTCCGTTGATACAATATGTTGCGAATGATCGCAATCCTCAGTCAGATCCTAGAATTCATCCTTCCGGCTCAGATTTCATTTTAACATGTGTTGAATCTCGATCAATCAAATCGCCATCGATTGTACCTCTAAGGCTATTCTACCTATCCATCCCTAATCAGAGCATTGCTTATGATCCCTTGTCTTGGAATTCATAATTCCTTTGCAACTGAGCTCTCAGTTAGTCAGTTGTTTCTATAATCTGATCTCCTTGCATTCTTTCTTCCTCTGGTTGAATATTGATGCTCACATCAGATCCACATTGTGGACCACCAGACCCCTTTTTCGGATTTTATCCAACAACATTCTTCATATTCAATAAGCTTGTGAGCCTTTCCTCGGATACATAATGCTTTTGGTAAATTGTATCCTCCACTTTCTCAAGCATGCTCTACTACCGAGCTTGTGTTACTTATTCTCAAAATTTATGATATATGTTCCTAAGATGCCCCGATGGGTTGAACCTATGCCTTCCCTAATCTGTGTGAACTCGAGAGTTACGCGGGTTATACTCTACTGGCTTTTCGTCAGATAAAAGTTCAATACTATAGCTTCATCAAGAGCGAGAAGTAAAATGAAAGGTTATGCATTGTAGAAGTGGGAGTCGACCTTGAACCTTTGTGTTCATGCCCACGGACACGGTGTGGAACTTATCATGAAAGCTTCTTGCAAGGATATTTAATCATTTGAATAATTCTTCTGGTATCGTAAATTGGATCCCTTGCAGTTATGGTCTCGGCCATATTTCCTCCTTGATCCCATTGGGTAAGTTAAAATTACTTATCCTCTACAAATTGTTTCCCCTGTCCAACCTCTACTCCGATTTACCTTCTGGCATCACACCTAGTACTTGGTACTGGGAAGCTTTATACCCCATCACATCATTCCTAGCCTGGTCGGCTATATTTTTATCGTGTCAACTTTTAACTGTGTCACCTGGTCCTCCTTCCCGGAGCACAATTTTCGACGATGAGCTAAGCTTACGTCCATTTTCCTCATCATATCATTTCACCTTGAACAACAAGCTTGATTTCGAGTTTGTGACGTACCCATGGTTCCAATAACCTTTTGCTTCATCATTCCTTTGACTTGGTGTCGTCGCTGAATGATTACATCTTCAGGAAATCTCTCGACAAATGTGTCGTGATCATCATTAGCCTTATGAGCTCTTCTAGGATATCAATCGAATGAGAAATACAATCCTTCCCCTCGATGATTTATGTTATCATCGACAACATTCTTGCCTTCCCCAACACAAACTTGTTCATATAATTTTGGAAATACATCCTTTTTGGCATGTCGATGGATTGTGGCTGAGCGCGTCGGCCACACCCTCATCTTTTTCCTGCTAAAATTGTATGACTTATTTTCTAAGTTGTTTCCGATGGATCCTTGGTGTATCTAAAGTTTGACCTTTGCTTGAAACTATGTCAATGCTATCTCGAAGCATGTCTGTGGTAATCCGATCTCCAATAAGAACATTTGAAGCATGGTACTAAATTTTCTTTATCAATTTTCCAAACACCGTTGTATGGGTAATGTCATGAAATTTCTTTCCCTTTACCTAATTGGTTATCTACTTACTATCCTGTCATGGATATCTTGCTCTGTCTGTCCTTGGGAAGGATATACCCCTGAAATATGTGTTTAAACACATTTTCCTTTCCATTGTTCTATTTAATTGGACAATTATATTTTCCTTTCCATTGGTTTGCTTAACCTTTCTTGTGATCTATATATGTTATAAGCAGAAATAAATCCCTGCTTATGGAAACACCTCGGTATACAATTCTGTCAGTGTGACCCTGTTACTATTGCTGACGACATCCTGGTAACCCCCGATGGACGAGAACTTTGCCTATTGGTCCACCTCATTCAACGAGCAGGAAAATGGTTCTCTTCGTCCCTCTCCCTTGGTACCGACGTTGTTACCGACATAATTGACAGGCTGCCCTCTAACATGCCTTGCTATCATGATCGTGCAAAATGCTAGCGCCCTTTCTACTTTTAACCCACATGGTGGGCCCAATAACCCACAGTTCCACAGGATCGAAACCTAACTCTCCTGTACCCCCTGTTTCTAAGGTTATTCCTCCCGCTTGGCTTCGTATCATGTCACGAGCCACCTTCTAAGAGATGATCTATTCCGGATGCTCTGAACTCCTTTCTCACACTCGGTTCAGGTATCAATCGTTTGTCCATCCGCTTGAAACTTCCTATTGTACCTTCATATTTTGCCCTCGATGTTTTCTTAAGTTTCAACTCGAGAGACACTTCTGCCACATTCCCTGAATTGTTCACCAGATAATTAACCCTATAAGGGTCAGTTCTTTCGAAGTTACTCTTTACTTCCGCACTTAAATCTCGGGACGAGATTTCTTGTAGTGGAGGAGATTTGTAACACCCCTAGTGTCAAGCTACAGTAATCCCCTACTAATGATGCCAAGTCATCACTGTTATTGTTGCTAATCTCACGTTGATCCAAAACCAATTCAAATTCAAATTTAAAATAAAGTCAAAAATTCAAATTTGCCAAACATGAAAACTAGAATGTTCAAAGTGTGGCAAATAATCACTGAGTAATTGTCATGTTGGAACCAACCTCTTCTG
Source organism: Triticum urartu (assembly GCF_003073215.2). Classification (NCBI taxonomy): domain Eukaryota; kingdom Viridiplantae; phylum Streptophyta; class Magnoliopsida; order Poales; family Poaceae; genus Triticum; species Triticum urartu. Next base: position 104,817,839 of record NC_053023.1, read on the forward strand.
AATTCCCAAAATGCCCATGAGAATTAACTCAGTGCTCCAGCAGCATTTAATTTGGCCTTTTCAATTTCTAAAATTAATTAGGCAACTCCTTTTGGCCCCAAACTTTTTGTGCCATCTAATATTGTTGTGCTTGATTTATGTGCAAATTTTTACAAGTAACAAAGCTCATTTGGTAGCTAGAATAAATAGAAAACAGTAGCAGGAATGTAAAACAAAAAAGAATAGAAAATGAATAAAGCCTATTGTGCCACTGGGCCATAAGTGGCCTCAGCACACAAGGCCCAGCCCACCAAGAGCCATCCACCTCCCTGTTCACAGCAGGAGGTCGTGGCACACATCCGACCACCATGGCCGCGGTTGTGGATGCGTGTTGGACATCCTGCGGCTTACCCCGGCGCCTACTTGACGCCCCGAGCTCCCCTCTCTCTCCCTGGTAACCCTAGTCCCCCAAATCCCCTCTCCTCACTCATATCCGACGACCTGGAAGAGGCCAAACTCGCGGTCGTCGTCATCGTCGTCGATCCCGCGGCCACCGGCCTCCACTCGTCGCGCCAAGACGTCGAGGAGCTCCGCCATCGTCGTCTCCGTCGCCCTCGCCTTTCGGTTGGAGCTCGGACGGACTGCTGCCTCGCCATCGCGCGGTCTTCTCCGCACGGCTGCCGCATCTCGTCGACGAGCGCGGCGCGTCCAGCCACCCCTGCACCTTCCAACCATGTCCATGAGCTCCACCGTGAGTTCCTCTCCCGGCCCCCCTTTTCCCCTGCTCGATCCGCGCCGTAGCCGTCGTCCCCGAGCTCATCTTGGCCGTGGCCGTGGACCTGCTCCTACGCGCGCCTGCCCTGCGTCCCGCGGCGCCCCTGGCTGCGCGCTTGTGCGCCTCACCCACGCCCCGCGTCTATCCCGTACACGCGCGCCCGTGCGCTGTTGCTCGTGTTGCTTGCCCGCTGTTTGCCGCTCCACTGATGCTAGTTGCCGCTTCTGCTTTAGCTTCTTGCTGCTCTTGCCGTCGCCGCTGTTCTTGCACTGCTGCTGCTCTTGCTTGCTGCACCGCCGCTACTTTGCTAGCGTTGCTTGCTAGCGCCGCTTGCTGCTGCTCTGTATTGCTACTGCTCGCTGCTTCTCCATGGCCGTGTGTGTGCGTGCTCTGTGTGTGATGTGTGCTATGCTGCGTCCTGTGTGTGTGCCTATGGCCGGCTGGGTCTCTGGATGAGACGTGGCACTTTTTAGATTAGTAGCTAGCTTTTTTAATTTCACATCGAGTAACCCCCTAGACTGCCCCTAAACAGTGGCTAAACAACTTCTAACAGGAGCAAAAATATTATTGGGAGGTAGTACACTTGACAAGGCTCAAATGTTTCCACTGAATCAAATCCTTTCGATGCGTGGATTAATTCCTATGAAAATCACAAAGTTCTATTTTTTGTTAACAAAAAAAATCGAAAACAGCTTTCTTTTCATACCTACTTTAGAGCTGTTGATGATTAGGCAAATGACCTCTAATATGGATGGAAGTGATACTAACATGTAGATCGCAGAGAAGTGCTCACAATTGATATAAGGCACAAAATCATAGAATGTACAGAACAATAGCTATAGTCTCGAGAAAACAGCTAAGTGATGTTTTAAACTTTCGAATTCTCAGACTTAGTAGAATTTCAGGGATTTTGACGATATTGTTAAATCTTTGAAAAATCATAGAAAATTAACCGTAGTCCGGATCGAAAAACTTTATATATGAAAGTTGCTCAGAACGACGAGACGAATCCGGATACGCAGCCCGTTCGTCTGCCACGCATCCTTAGCATAGCAAACACGCAACTTTCCCCCTCCTTTTCATCTGTCCGAAAGCGCAAAACACCGGGGATATTTTCCCGGATGTTTCCTCCCTTCATCGGTACCACCTCTTACCGTGTTAGGGCACCTACCTAGCACCGATACTTGTCATGTTATGCATCGTTATGCATCTGTTTGCTTAATATTTATTGTTTCTTCCCCCTCTTCTCTCCGATAGACTACGAGACCGACGCCGCTGCTACCCAGTACGACTACGGTGTTGATGACCCCTCTCTCTTGCCAGAGCAACTAGGCAAGCAAACCCCCCTTGAGCCTTTCGATATCGCCCATTTATTTCCCTCTCATGCTTGCATTAGAACTGCTACTGCTTTATGTATGATCCTACTCTGATGCATAGCCTGTTGTTGTTACCTGCTTTCATACCTTACCTGCTTATCCTAAACTGCTTAGTATAGGTTGGTTAGTGATCCATCAGTGACCCCCACCTTGTCCTAGTTGCCCCGCTTTATGTTCGATGACTCGATCATCGTGATCGACGTCCAGGCCCCGACACCGCACATCACCCCCCCTAGTTGGACAACTTTGCAGAGTTACCGTCGAGTGCCGAGGGTGGAACCTCTTACATCACTTCTGATGAGATCTCTGTAGTGTAGCTATATGGTAGAGGTCATCGAGGGTGATTTCCTCCTTAACCACTTCCGTTACCGCTCTGTCGTGCAACCCCTCAAGTGTGAACCTCGAGGGTGGTTCCTCTTACGTTCACCTTGATGATAAGATCGAGTGGGATTCACCAGGGGTGATTCCTCGGATTTTCCCCTTGGTGTTAGACACACAGTTACTATGGTTACTATGACTTTGCACTGAGCCATGTTACTAAAGACGGGTCGACCCTGAGGGGTACCCGCGCGAGCTTAATTGCGAGTGATGTGGAGACGGGTTTACCTGGAGGGTGCCCGCGAGATAATTACGAGGCGTGGTCGGGCATTCCTAGCCCTTGCCGCAAGTCCTCGAGACAGGGCAACGGGGTCACATCTTTCGTGAGTCTCTGCTTGTTACCGCGCGTTCCTAATCCACCACGATTTGGATATTTGATCCGAGGGGCCTCTGGCCTGATAGCACTAACCATCACGTGGGCATAGTATGGACGTTCTGCGTCGTATGCATCAGCCGAAGCTTAATAGACGTCAGCGACTGAGCGGCGCGTGCCGGGTTGGACTGGTAAGCACCTTCCTTTTTGAAGGAGGTAGCTAGGTCTGCTCATCGGCCGCCCTCGCAACGTGCAGGAGTTCCCGGGGAGATGGCCCATGACCCCTGGGGCATAGGTTTAGTCCGGCGTGCTGGCCTTTCTATTAAGCCTAGGTCGGGTTGCGGCGTATTGTTTGGCCGAGGCCGGGCATGACCCAGGAAAGTGTGTCCGGCCGGAGTTAATCGAGCGTGGTGGGTAAGTTGGTGCACCCCTGCAGGGAAGAAAACATCTATCGATAGCCTGTCCTACGGTAACGGACACTTGGAGTTGTATCCCGATCGATACAACTAGAACTGGATAGTTGTAGTGAGAAATGGATTGTGATGAGAAACGGATGGTGATGAGAATTGGATTATGATTGGAACTGGATAGTATGGCTCTGGGATTGCTTTCTCGCAGGGAGTCGAGAAAGGATCTCTGGCCGAGGTTGATAACACTTCTACTACTTACGTTATGCTACTCTACTCCCTCCTGTTGCTTCAAGATGGTGGATTCCAGAAGATGCTAGTCTTCGATAGGCTAGGCCTTCCCCTTCTCTTTTGGCATTCTGCAGTTCAGTCCACATATACTACCCCTTTTCATTGACACCGATGCATATGTAGTGTAGATCCTTGCTTGCGAGTACTTTGGATGAGTACTCACGGTTGCTTTGCTCCCCCTTTTCCCCCTTTTCCATTCTTCTCGGATGTCGCAACCAGATGGTGGAGCCCAGGATCCAGACGCCACCTTCGACGACAACTGCTACTACACTGAGGGTGCCTACGACTACGTGGAGGCCGCCGACGACCAGGAGTAGTTAGGAGGCTCCCAGGCATGAGGCCTTGCCTTTTCGATTGATGTTGCTTTTGTGCTAGCCTTCTTAAGGCAAAAACTTGTCTAACTTATGTCTGTACTCAGATATTGTTGCTTCCGCTGACTCTTGTGTATTCGAGCTTATGTATTCGAGCCCTCGAGGCCCCTGGCTTGTAATATAGAGCTTGTATTATTTAAATTTGTGTCTAGAGTTGTGTTGTGATATCTTCCCGTGAGTCCTTGATCTTGATCGTATACATTTGCGTGTATGATTAGTGTACGATTGAATCGAGAGCGTCACACCATCCCAGCGCACCTGCAAGGCAGTGTTGCATGTCTTCACATGGCTGTGGAAGACAAGGTGTTCTAATTAGGATTGGGGTGAGGTGGGTCCAACCATGCCTCCACTCCCTATGTAAATATGTGTTTCACGATTGGCCATGGGTTTTCCCTTCTCAATTTTTTAGCCCTGGACACCTTCCTTCTTGCTAGGTGGACTCCCTTCTATGCCCCCTCCTATTGTTGTATTTTGCATTCGTACTTGTGGGCATCATACCGAAAATATTAAGAGGTACAAATATTGTTCCACCTATACGACAATAACAACTCATATGTGTGTGAGAATACATTTATATTTATTTCCATCCTCCTCCTTCCCTGTTATGTTTATAGATCAATGTTCTTGCTTGTATCCCCTTTCAAACATCTTGGAAGATCATGTCAGAACTATTGGGGAACGCAGTAATTTAAAAAAAAATCTATGCACACGCAAGATCTATCTAGGTGATGCATAGCAACGAGAGGGAGGAGTGTTGTCCACACCCTCGTAGACCGTAAGCGGAAGCGTTATAACAACGCGGTTGATGTAGTCGTACGTCTTCACGATCCGACCGATCCTAGCACCGAAGGTACGGAACCTCCGCGATCTGCACACGTTCATCTCGGTGACGTCCCACGAACTCTAGATCCAGCTGAGTGTCGAGAGAGAGTTTCATCAGCATGACGGCGTGATGATGATGATGATGAAGCTACCGGCGCAGGGCTTCGCCTAAGCACTGCAACGATATGACCGAGGTGGAAATCTATGGAGGGGCACCGCACACGGCTAAACAATCAACTTGTGTGTCTATGGGGTGCCCCCTGGCCACGTATATAAAGAAGGGGAGGGAAGAGATGGCCGGCCCTAAGGAGGCGCTCCAGGTGTGGGGAATCCTACTAGGACTCCCCAGTCCAAGTAGGATTCCCCTCCTCTTTCCTATTCGGAGTAGGAGAGAAGGAAAGAGAGGGAGAGGGAGAAGGAAAGGGGGGCCGCGCCCCCACCCCTTGTCCAATTCGGTTTGGGCAGCGGGGAGGCGCGCTCCACCTCTTGGCCCTTCTCCCCTCTCTCTCCACTAAAGCCCAATAAGGCCCATTACTTCTCCCGGTGAATTCCTGTAACTCCCCGATACTCCGAAAAATACCCGAATCACTCGGAACCTTCCCGATGTCTGAATATAGCCTTCCAATATATCGATCTTTATGTCTCGACCATTTCGAGACTCCTCTCATGTCCGTGATCTCATCCGGGACTCCGAACAACCTTCGGTACATCAAATCACATAACTCATAATACCAATCGTCATCAAACATTAAGCGTGCGGACCCTACGCGTTCGATAAGTACGTAGACATGACCGAGACACATCTCCGGTCAATAACCAATAGCGGAACCTGGATACTCATATTGGCTCCTACATATTCTACGAAGATCTTTATCGGTCAAACCGCATAACAACATACGTTGTTCCCTTTGTCATCCTTATGTTACTTGCCCGAGATTCGATCATCGGTATCACCATACCTAGTTCAATCTCGTTATCGGCAAGTCTCTTTGCTCGTTCTGTAATGCATTATCCCGCAACTAACTCATTAGTCACACCGCTTGCAAGGCGTATAGTGATGTGCATTACCGAGAGGGCCCAGAGATACCTCTCTGACAATCGGAGTGACAAATCCTAATCTCGATCTATGCCAACTCAACAAACACCATCGGAGACACCTGTAGAGCATCTTTATAATCACCCAGTTACGTTGTGACGTTTGATAGCACACTAAGTGTTCCTCCGGTATTCGGGAGTTGCATAATCTCATAGTCATAGGAACATGTATAAGTCATGAAGAAAGCAATAGCAATAAACTAAACGATCATTATGCTAAGCTAACGGATGGGTCTTGTCCATCACATCATTCTCTAATGATGTGATCCCATCTATCAAATGACAACACATGTCCATGGCTAGGAAACTTAACCATCTTTGATTAACGAGCTAGTAAAGTAGAGGCATACTAGGGACACTCTGTTTGTCTATGTATTCACACATGTACTAAGTTTCCGGTTAATACTATTCTAGCATGAATAATAAACATTTATCATGATATAAAGAAATATAAATAACAACTTTATTATTGCCTCTAGGGCATATTTCCTTCAAGAACACATAATATTCAAGTAGGAGACTTGATCTAATATGCAAAGAGATTAATTGATGATAGCAACAGACGTGTACTTAATGTATATTTTTCACAAGGAGATAGCTTTTTAATCATCTCCTTGCCAGATAGCAAACTCTTTATAGGTGCAACATATTGATTTTGTAAGTCTGAAGTCATGTTGTAAGTCAAATACGTACCTTCTAAATTTCCATCTTAGCAATTCATTTCATGTTGTAAGTCAAATAACTACCTTCTATACCATCTCTTAAATTTTAGAGGGGTGCTAAGGTACCAATAGGGCATCAACTTAATTAATGTTGTAGGTCTGAAGTCATGCTACCCTACTTAGCTCTCATCCTTTTCTGCAATTTTCTTTTCCTCTTCTGGAATTTAAGCAATTGACAGAAAACAAATGTCTATAAATGACGGAGCCAACAAATTATATACTCCCTCTGTCCCATAATGAAAGACGTTTTTTTATATTACACTATTGTTAAAAAAACGTCTTACATTATGGGACAGAGGGAGTAGCACAATATACAGTAGTCCAACACCATCTTCAATTTATGTTGCTATTATCACCATTTGAAATTTAATCTTGCTCATCATTGTGAGTATTTTGCCCCAAACCATGTGGTCCATTTTCAAGTATATATAAGTACACATGAAATGCACCACATAGGTGTGTAATGCAAAGACAATGCATGCTGACTTTTAGGTTAGATTGTGTATCTCATCTCCAAGTCAATAATATGGGGTTTTCTATTTTGATATCCCATATTTTTTATTTTGAAAAGGAGGAATACCTCCGGCCTCTGCATCAGTCGATGCATGCAGCCATATTATTAGAAATCATAACAGAGTCTTAACATCCAAGGAAGCACAAAATTCGAGCAAAAAAAGAAGAAAATAAATATGTAAAGCGCCACAACCGGCAATAAGGCGCCACATCTGGCGATAAAGAACAGGCTACGATGCCTACACACCTAGCCTATTATTAACTCGCCATCCAAATCGGCCGAAGATAGCCCGTGCTACCGTCTCCCAGCGGTTGCACCCAATAACCATAGGACCCCTGTAGTCTGCATGAGTGAGTAACGACCACAAATGGATCCAGGCAGTAGCTCTGTAGATAAGCTGCAAAAGATTGGTGAATGTTGTACCATTAAAAATCATATCATTTCTAGTGTTCCATATAGCCCATAATAAAGCACATATCCCTATCTGAATATGTTTAGCTATGTGTATGTCTACTCCATTAAGTCACGTCCCAAATAACGTGTTTATGCTCATTGGAGGTTGGATGTTAAAAGCTATATGAATAGATCGTCATAACAATTTTGCAAGTGGACACTCGAGAAAGAGGTGTTTAATCATTTCGTTTTGATCACAAAAACAGCACTTGGGGTTACCAACCCAATTCCTTTTCATCAGATTATCTTTGGTCAAGATGACTCCTTTGTGGACGAACCACCTAAAGATCTTGATGTAGAGTGGAACTTCAATCTTCCATGTGCAAAGACCTCGACAATGGCCCAGAGTCAATTAAGTCCAGATACATGGATTTCACAGAGAATAATCCATTTGTGGTTAACTTCCAACTAATTTTATTTGCCTGGTCTGAAAGATGAACATCCATCAACCTACAGACCAGGTGTAACCAAGCATTCCAACATTCTCCTACAATTGGTTTAGGTTTCTGATGGATATGAGTGGATTCAACCGACGTTAGTGGTCTTCAAAGTTTCTACAAATCCTTGTCGATGTTTTCTTCTTCGGGGCAGCGATAGCTTTGCAGATGGTTGATGACCCACAAGTATAGGGGATCTATCGTAGTCCTTTCGATAAGTAAGAGTGTCAAACCCAACGAGGAGCGGAAGGAAATGACAAGCGGTTTTCAGTAAGGTATTCTCTGCAAGCACTGAAATTATCGGTAACAAATAGTTTTGTGATAAGGTAATTTATAACGGGTAACAAGTAACAAAAGTAAACAAGGTGCAGCAAGGTGGCCCAATCCTTTTTGTAGCAAAGGACAAGCCTGGACAAACTCTTATATAAAGGAAAGCGCTCCCAAGGACACATGGGGATTATCGTCAAGCTAGTTTTCATCACGCTCATATGATTCGCGTTCGTTACTTTGATAACTTGATATGTGGGTGGACCGGTGCTTGGGTACTGCCCTTCCTTGGACAAGCATCCCACTTATGATTAACCCCTCTTGCAAGCATCCAGAACTACAAAAGAAGTATTAAGGTAAACCTAACCATAACATGAAACATACGGATCCAAATCAGCCCCTTACGAAGCAACGCATAAACTAGGGTTGAAGCTTCTGTCACTCTAGCAACCCATCATATACTTATTACTTCCCAATGCCTTCCCCTAGGCCCAAACAATGGTGAAGTGTCATGTAGTCGATGTTCACATGACACCACTAGAGGAAAGACAACATACATCTCATCAAAATATCGAACGAATACCAAATTCACATGGTTACTTATAGCAAGACTTCCCCCATGTCCTCATGAACAAATGTAACTACTCACAAATCATATTCATGTTCATAATCAGAGGGGAATTAATATGCATAAAGGATCTGAACATATGATCTTCCACCAAATAAACCAACAAGCATCAACTACAAGGAGTAATTGAAGGAAATATGCCCTAGAGGCAATAATAAAGTTATTATTTATTTCCTTATAATCATGATAAATGTTTATTATTCATGCTAGAATTGTATTAACCGAAAACATAATACATGTGTGAATACATAGACAAACAAAGTGTCACTAGTATGCCTCTACTTGACTAGCTCGTTAATCAAAGATGGTTATGTTTCCTAACCATGAACAAAGAGTTGTTATTTGATTAACGAGGTCACATCATTAGTTGAATGATCTGATTGACATGACCCATTCCATTAGCTTAGCACCCGATCGTTTGGTATGTTGCTATTGCTTTCTTCATGACTTATACATGTTCCTATAACTATGAGATTATGCAACTCCCGTTTACCGGAGGAACACTTTGGGTACTACCAAACGTCACAACGTAACTGGGTGATTATAAAGGAGTACTACAGGTGTCTCCAAAGGTACATGTTGGGTTGGCGTATTTCGAGATTAGGTTTTGTCACTCCGATTGTCGGAGAGGTATCTCTGGGCCCTCTCGGTAATGCACATCACATAAGCCTTGCAAGCATTGCAACTAATGAGTTAGTTGCGGGATGATGTATTACAGAACGAGTAAAGAGACTTGCCGGTAACGAGATTGAACTAGGTATTGGATACCGATGATCGAATCTCGGGCAAGTAACATACCGATGACAAAGGGAACAACGTATGTTGTTATGCGGTCTGACCGATAAAGATCTTCGTAGAATATGTAGGAGCCAATATGGGCATCCAGGTCCCGCTATTGGTTATTGACCGGAGACGTGTCTCGGTCATGTCTACATTGTTCTCGAACCCGTAGGGTCCGCATGCTTAAGGTTACGATGACAGTTATATTATGGATTTATGCATTTTGATATACCGAAGGTTGTTTGGAGTCCCGAGATGAGATCACGGACATGACGAGGAACTCTGGAATGGTCCGGAGATAAAGTTTGATATATATGATAATAGTGTTTGGTCACCGGAAGGGTTCCGAAAATCACCGGAAGGGGTTCCGGATGTTTCCCGAAATGTTTGGGTACGAGAACACTTTATTTGGGCCAAAGGGGAAAGCCCACAAGGTTTTTGGAAAGTGCAAAAGGAAGTTTTGCGGAGTCCAGGGGCCAGATGCCAGGGTCCCTGGCGTCTGGGTCCAGACGCCGGGATCCCTGGCGTCTGGCCCTGGAGTCCGAGAAGGACTCTTGCCTATCGGGTGAAACCGACTTTGTGAAGGCTTTAACTCCAAGTTTCGACCCCAGGGCTCAAGATATAAATAGAGGGGCAGGGCTAGCACCAAAGATAGATCAAGAAACACAAGTTGATCCACGTGATCTATTCCTTAGCCGTGTGCGGTGCCCCCAGCCACCATAGTCCTCGATAATACTGTAGCGGAGTTTAGGCGAAGCCCTGCTGCTGTAGTACATCAAGATCGTCACCACGCCGTCGTGCTGACGGATCTCTTCCCCGACACTTTGCTGGATCGGAGTCCGGGGATCGTCATCGAGCTAAACGTGTGCTCAAACTCGGAGGTGTCGTAGTTTCGGTGCTTGATCGGTTGGATCGTGAAGACGTACGACTACTTCCTCTACGTTGTGTCATCGCTTCCGCAGTCGGTCTGCGTGGGTACGTAGACAGCACTCTCCCCTCTCGTTGCTATGCATCACATGATCTTGCGTGTGTGTAGGAATTTTTTTGAAATTACTACGAAACCCAACAGTAATCAATACTACTAGCAACCCACAGGTACCAATCTGAGGTTTTGAGACAAAGATTGGATACAAGAGATGAACTAGGGTTTCAGATGAGATGGTGCTGGTGAAGATGTTGATGGAGATTGACCTCCTCTCGATGAGAGGATCGATGGTGATGACGATGGTGACGATTTCCCCCTCCCGGAGGGATGTTTCCCCGGCAGAACAGCTCCGCCGGAGCCCTAGATTGGTTCTGCCTCGAGACGGCGGTGCTTCGTCCCGAAAGCTTCCTTCTAATTTTTTTCTAGGGCAAAAGACTTCATATAGCAAAATACGGGCACCGAAGGCTACCAGGGGACCCACGAGGCAGGTGGTGTGCCCAGGGGGGTAGGGAGCGCCCCCACCCTCATGGACGGTGGGTGGCCCCCTCTGGTGTTTTCTTCGCCCAATATTTTTTATTTATTCCAAAACTGACTTTCGTGGTGTTTCAAGACTTTTGGAGTTGTGCAGAATAGGTCTCTAATATTTGCTCCTTTTCTAGCTCAGAATTCCAGCTGCCGGCATTCTCCCTCTTCGTGTAAACCTTGTGTCGGAGTAAATAGCCATGGGTAGCCTAGCCGGCTTCCCCTGGCACTTCTGCAAAAACTACGAGCCAGCCCGGCTCTCAAGAATCCAAGACATAGGGCCGCCTTCCCCTAGCCGGCTTTCGAAAGGCGGTCCAACTTTAACCCTCATGAGAGGGCCGACTCCAAGACGCCGGCTGTGAGAAGGCCGACTCCTTCGAGCCGGTTCCCCGCAAAGCAGTCAAGACCGTACCCACAAAGTTTGCACCCACCTAACGGCGGTACGACGGGGCGTGGCCACAGAAGAGCCTGCCACAGTGCGCCATACGGGGTAGGCATGACTCGTCCGGCGCAGCACTGTTGCCATGTTGACCCATGACGGGCCGCCAGCGCGGCCCACAGGCGGTGGGCCCCTTTGCGCAGAGAGACGGCCGAAGGCGGCCACGCTTCCAACCAGCCGGCCCAAGACGGAGCAGGCTCCCCGCCGCCGGCTCGCCGCCTCCCTCGAAGGAGACGCCCCATTAAGGAGACAAGATGCGGTAAGGCTACAGCAATCGTCCGACAGGCGGCGGCACTGTAAACGCGCTTACCACGATGAAGCTCACGTCAACAAGATGAAGCCACAATGACCAGCCGCTGACCAGGCCCGGGGCATTGGGGCCCGCTTGCTGACCAAGGAGCTGGCAGCCGGCGGGACCCACCAGTCGGCGGGCCCCAGCAGCCGGCGCAGGAGCCGGCGAGCACAGTCACAGACGGCTGGGCCAGCGCCCAGCCAGATTACCATTGTACCCCCGGGGGGTAGGCCTATATAAACCCCCCGGAGCACCCATGCAAAGGGTTCGACCCCCTGCTAGTTCTAGACACCATACAAGGAGAAGAAGCAGGCTAGCCGTGCCCTTTCTTCCTCCCCCCCCCCAAAAACAGCTCAAGGAGCGTTGTGTAGCTACTTGATTCATCGAGTGAGCATGCGGAGACCCCGCAGAGCAGCAGTAGGGGTGTTATCTCCTTGGAGAGCCCCGAAGCTGGGTAAGATCCGCCGGCGTGCATGTCTTCGCCTCATACCGCTTCCAGGCACCGGCGATGTCTTATTGGTTCCCACAAAGATAAGCCACCCGTTGGCATATGTCGCACCTACCACCCGACATTTGGCGCCCACCGTGGGGCCAGGCGCACCGTCGTCCGGAGACCTGTTCTGGACGGGAACCCTCTTCCTCCCCAGCGAGCGTAGCCAGCCCGGCACGCCCGATGGCGCTTGCCACGACGCGCTGCAAGGCGTCACCAGCATCTGCGCGGCAAGCGGCCTCGCCGATCTCCCCGACGAGACCTTCATCCCCGACGAGCTCGCCTCCGATGCGGGCACTGACCGCCTCGCCAACCTTCTCGGCCAGCTCCATGTCTCCAGCGAGCCCGCTGCGGACCTGGAGTCGGTTGGTTCCACCGACCCGATGCCTGTCGACTCCGACACGGCCTCCTACGATGCCTTCCCCACCAACGTCGCGATCTACAACGACCCGCTTCCTCGAGCCGACGGGCACGATGCTGTCGCCGCCGAAGTGATGGTTGTCGGCCACGGCGGCCCGGCCGACGAGAGCACCCGCGATGCCTCGCGCGCGGCGGCCCACGACTTGTCCGCTCCTCTCCCGGCCGACGCCGACGACGAAGCCCTGGAAGCACGCCGCCTCGCCCTCCTCGCAGAGGGCCGGAGGCTGGCCTCCGTAAGACGCCTCACTGAGGCCTACCGGCGCGAGGCTGACCGCGCCGCCTTCGGCACGCCGGCCCCGGGCGGGCCAAGCCGGGCCGGCCTTGTCAAGCAACGTGGCTCCGTCATCGCCGACACACTGGGAGTCGACTGCCCGGTCTATGCCACTCCGCTCGAGAACTTGCGTGCCGCCCAGGCGGCCGTAGACGAGCTGGACGGCCTGGAGGCCGAAGACCTTCCCCACATGACCCGGCGCATCCAGCAGTTGATTGGCGCCGCCACGCAGCGGCACGAAGCCGACGCTCGCGCGGAAAGCCTTCCCCCGCGCCGAGAGCACGGCGCGACGTCCCGGACGCCGACTACGAGCGATACCCGCGCGCGACGCGAGAAGGAGCCGGCTACCAGCCGCAGCCGGACCCGGATCTCCATCGAGCGGGACGCGGACGGTCATCCCCGAGCCATGGAGTGGCGGGGCGACCCGCCTCCGCCTCCGCCCCGTGGAGAGAGATATCCCGCCTCACCGCCAGTGGCGCACCCGACTCTCAGCGGCCGGCTGGGCCGCCGCGAAGGAATCGGCGAGAACGCCGCCTGTCATCGGATCGACCGCCTGGCGCGATCCCTGGCATTGGAAGAAGAAGACGATGTCGGCCCGCCTTGCTTTGGCCCCCGCATCCGCGACGAGCCATTTCCCAAAGGGTTCTCGCTCCTAAGAGACACACCCAAGTACATCGGCTCTGTGAAACCGGAAGATTGGTTGATCGACTACTCCACCGCAGTTAGCATCGCCAATGGCAATCGGCGCGTCGCCGTGAAGTACGTGCCCCTCATGCTGCAGGGCATGGCGCGGACCTGGCTCAACAGCCTCAAGCCGCGTAGCATCAACAGCTGGCTAGACTTCACAGAAGCCTTCATCCGCAACTTCACCAGCACCTACAAGCGGGCTCCCAAGCCTAGACAGCTTTCCTTGTGCGTGCAAGGCCCCGCCGAGTCCACTCGCGATTACCTCACACGTTGGGCCGAGCTCCGCAACTCCTGTGAAGGGGTGCACGAGGTACAAGCCATAGAGTACTTCACAGCCGGATGCCAAGAAGGCACCCTCCTCAAGCACAAGCTCCTCTGCGACGAGCCGGCTACTCTCGACGAGCTTCTGGACATAGCGGACAAGTACGCTACCGCCGACTCCTCGATGAAGACCGAGCTTCGGGTAGACGCGTCCGGAAAGGTGCTCAACCCGACGCCCAAGACGCCGGCCGGAGAACCCGGCCGACACCCCAACTCGAACGACAACAAGTGCAAGGGCCCCGCGCCACCTCCCGCTAGCCGGCAGGTGGCCACGGTCGAAGATGCGCCGCCTGAAGAACGACCGGCGCCCAAGAAGCCCAAGGGCAGCAGGCCGGCTTGGCAGCCCGCCTTCTCCTACGAGCAAACCCTCGACGCCCCTTGCAAGTTCCACAGCGGCGCGAAGCCGTCCAACCACACGACCCGGAAGTGCAACTGGCTCACCCGAATCTCTAAGGGCGAGGGGCTCTTGCCACCTCCGCCTGCCGGCCCGCCGCCTCCGCCTCCGCCGCCTCCGGCCGCTCGGCCCGCAGTCGGAGCCGTGCATGACGAGTTTCCTGATGAGCAAGCAACCTACGTCGTCTTCACCAGCCAGCCCGAAGACCGGCGCAGCAAACTCCGAGAGCACCAGGAAGTCAGCGTGGTCGCTGCCAACCCCGCTGGACACATGCATTGGTTAGAAAAGCCCATCAGCTGGAGCCGGGCCGACCACCCGGAGGTGATGCCGTCTCCCGGCTCTTATGCTTTGGTCCTGGAAGCCACCCTTGCAACGGACAGACGTGCCGCCCGCTTCTCTCGTGTGTTGATAGACGGCGGGAGCAGCATCAACATCTTGTATCGTGACACCCTGGAGAAGTTGAACGTCAAGACAAAACAACTCACGCCCACTCGGACAGTGTTCCACGGCATCGTACCCGGCCTGTCCTGCACCCCCATTGGCAAAATCAAGATTGATGTACTTTTTGGGGACAAGGAGCATTTCCGCCGGGAAGCGATCTGGTTTGAAGTGGTGGACCTGGAGAGCCCTTACCATGCATTGCTGGGCCGACCTGCCTTGGCCAAATTCATGGCGGTTCCCCACTATGCATACCTCAAGATGAAGATACCAAGCACCAAAGGCGTCATCACCGTAGCCGGCGACTACAAGAAGTCCTCCGAGTGCGCCGCGGCCAGCAGCCGGCTGGCCGAGTCCCTTATGATCGCCGAAGAGAAGAAGATGCTGGACCGAGTCATGGCCATAGCCGGCAAGCAGTCGGCCGTGTCCCCCGACCCCAAGGAGCATGATACTCAAGGGTATTTTCAGCCGGCCAAGGAGACGAAGAAGATACCTCTTGACCCCGAGCGTCCAGAGAGGTTTGCCGTCATCGGGGCAAACCTGAACAGCAAATAGGAAGGCGAGCTCGCCGATTTCCTCCGTGAGAATCGGGACATCTTTGCGTGGTCCCCCAAGGACATGCCGGGTGTTCCGAGGAAATTCGCCGAGCACAAACTACATGTTCGAGAAGACGCAAAGCCAGTCAGACAACCCCTTCGCCGGCTGTCGGAGGAGAAACGCAGGATTATAGGGGAGGAGATAGCCCGGCTCTTGGCGGCCGGCTTTATCATGGAAGTTTTCTTTCCAGAGTGGCTCGCCAACCCGGTCCTTGTGCTGAAGAAGAATAACAAGTGGCGCATGTGTATAGACTACACAAGTCTCAACAAGGCCTGCCCCAAAGATCCTTTTGCCCTGCCAAGGATAGACCAAGTGATAGACTCCACAGCCGGATGCGAGCTGTTGAGTTTTTTGGATGCTTACTCCGGATATCACCAGATAAAGCTAGACCCGGATGACCGCCTGAAGACCGCCTTCATCACGCCGTTCGGAGCCTTCTGCTACCTGACTATGACATTCGGCTTGAGAAATGCCGGTGCCACCTTTCAGCGTTGCATGCAGAAGTGCCTCCTCAAGCAACTCGGCAGAAACGCTCACGTATACGTGGACGACATCATGGTGAAGACGGAGAAGCGTGTCACCTTGCTGGAAGACCTCAAGGAAACATTTGAGAACCTGCGCCGGTTCCAAATCAAGCTCAACCCTGAGAAATGCGTGTTCGGGGTGCCAGCCGGCCAGCTCCTAGGCTTCCTGGTCTCCGAACGCGGCATCGAATGCAACCCGGCGAAGATCAAGGCCATCGAGAGAATGGCGATCCCTACCAAGCTTCGAGACATTCAGAAATTCACCGGGTGCTTGGCCTCCTTGAACCGCTTCATGAGCCGGCTCGGAGAGAAAGCTCTCCCCCTCTACCGCCTCATGAAGAAGAGCACTCACTTCGAGTGGAACGACCAGGCCGACCAAGCTTTCCACGAGTTAAAGAAGATGCTAACCACGCCGCCTGTCCTCGCGGCGCCGACCGAGAAAGAGCCCATGCTCCTTTACATCGCTGCAACCAGCCGGGTGGTCAGCACCGTCATCGTAGTCCAGCGCCCGGAAGAAGGCCGAGCCCAGCCGGTCCAGAGGCCGGTGTATTATTTGAGCGAGGTGCTGTCCGCCTCAAAGCAGAACTACCCGCACTACCAAAAGATGTGTTACGGCGTGTACTTCACCGCCAAGAAGCTGAAGCCCTACTTTCAAGAGCATCCCGTCACGGTCGTATGCACTGCCCCGCTAGCCGAGATCATAGGCAGCCGGGATGCATCCGGCCGGGTGGCGAAATGGGCCATCTAGCTGGCCCCATACACGATCTTCTACCAGCCCCGCACTGCCATCAAGTCCCAAGCACTGGCCGACTTCCTCGTCGACTGGGCCGAGACCCAGTACCTGCCGCCGGCTCCCGACTCCACCCATTGGCGCATGCACTTCGACGGGTCCAAGATGTGCACCGGCTTGGGATCCGGCATCGTCCTTACCTCTCCCAAAGGCGACAAGCTCAGATACACGCTACAAATCCACTTTGCCGCCTCCAACAATGTGGCCGAGTACGAGGCGCTCATACACGGGCTCCGGCTTGCCAAAGAACTTGGCATTCGCCGGATCCTATGTTATGGCGACTCGGACCTGGTAGTCCAGCAGTCATCCGGTGACTGGGACGCCAAGGACGCGAACATGGCGAGCTACCGTTTCCTGGTCCAACAACTCAGCGGATACTTTGAAGGATGCGAGTTCCTCCACGTACCTCGAGCCGACAACGAGCCAGCCGATGCCCTGGCTCGAATAGGCTCCACCCGGCAAACAATTCCAACCGGCATCGCTCTACAACGCCTCCTCAAGCCGTCCATCAAGCCGTCTCCGGAATCCAATTCCATCTTCGTGCCGCCTGACCCCGATGCGGCCAGGTCCGGCTCGAAGAATCAAGTAGCCGACCCCAAGACCCCCGTAGCCAGCCCGGCGACTGCGGTAGCCGGCCCGGGGACTGCGGTAGCCGGCCCGGGGACTGCGGTAGCCGGCCCGGGGACTGCGGTAGCCGGCCCGGGGACTGCACCAGCACTACAGCCGGGGCTGACTCCAGCACCTCACCGCCCAGCCCGCCCACCCTGGTGGCAGTAGCCACTTTGGCAGTAGAAGAAGTCGCAGCCCCGTCATGGGCTCAGTCCATCCTCAACTTCCTAGTAAACCAAGACCTGCCGGCTGACGAAACAGAAGCAAGACAAGTCCAGCGCCGAGCCGGAGCATACACAATCGTCAACAGAGAACTACTCAAGCGCAGCGTCACCGGAGTCCTCCAGCGATGCGTCGAGCAAGAGAAGGGCATTGCAATCCTCGCAGACATTCACCAAGGAGAGTGCGGCCACCATGCGGCCTCAAGATCACTTGTCGCCAAAGCCTTCCGCCATGGTTTCTTCTGGCCGACTGCTTTGGACGACGCCAAAGAATTAGTCAAGCATTGCAAGGGATGCCAGCTCTTCAGCTCCAAGCAACACATGCCGGCTTCGGCACTCAAGACCATTCCCCTCACTTGGCCCTTTGCCGTTTGGGGACTGGACATGGTGGGCCCATTCAAGACGGCGCGCGGCGGCATGACGCATTTGCTCGTCGCCGTGGACAAATTCACCAAGTGGGTTGAGGCGAAGCCGATCAAGAAGCTGAATGGGCCGACTACCGTGATGTTCATCGCGGACATAACAACTCGGTACGGCATGCCGCACAGCGTCATCACCGACAATGGCACGAATTTCGCCAAAGGAGCCTTGGCACGTTTCTGCGCAGCCCAAGGTATCCGGCTGGACTTAGCATCCGTCGCCCACCCGCAGTAAAACGGCCAGGTCGAGCGAGCCAACGGCCTCATCCTCTCCGGCATCAAGCCCCGACTGGTTGTACCTCTGGAGCGCTCAGCCGGCTGTTGGCTCGATGAGCTGCCGGCTGTCCTCTGGAGTCTGCGCACCACACCAAACAAGTCAACCGGCTTCACCCCTTTCTTCCTTGTTATGGTGCCGATGCGGTCATCCCAACTGACATCGAGTTCGACTCGCCTCGAGTAACCATGTACACGGAAGCGGAGGCCAAGGAAGCACGAGAAGACGGCGTCGACCTGCTGGAAGAAAGCCGGCTGTTAGCTCTCAGCCGGTCTGCAATTTACCAGCAGGGTTTGCGCCGCTACCACAGTCGGAAGGTCAGGCCAAGATCTTTCCAAGAGGGCGACCTTGTGCTCCGGCTGATTCAGCGAACAGCCGGCCAGCACAAGCTCTCAGCCCCTTGGGAAGGCCCTTTCGTCATCAGCAGAGCTCTAGGCAACGACTCCTACTACCTGATCGATGCACAGAAGTCGAAGGCACGCAAGAGAGACGACTCCGGCAAGGAGTCGGAACGGCCATGGAACGCCAACCTCCTTCGAAGATTTTACAGTTGAAAGGCAGTATGTATCACACTAACTTTTGTATTAAGTACAAGACAATAGGCTCCCCGAGGAGGGCTCGGGGACTGCCATCCCTTATTTATGAATGAAAAACATCATGCTTGTCGCATCATTTACTTATTCCGTCCGGCACCGAGTCCAACTAGTCGGCTCGGGGACTGGCCGACTGAAGTTATATTAGAAGTCCTACCCGCAGTCAGACAAGTAGTGTGCCGGCTCTCAAGCCTTCCCTTGCCAAAAGTCGCAGTTCGAAGAACCGGCTGTCCGGCTGGTAAGGGTTAAAGGTAGGAACGACCGCCCACACGAAAAACGGCTAGGGACTAACGGACTAATATAACAAAGCCGGTTTTTCCCACACCGCCGACCGGCTACCAGAGTAGCCGGCCGGCCGGTTTCCATTCACTTTACTTTAAATCCAAGAAAGCTCAAGTACTTGCCTCCCCAAAGAGGGAAGGCGGCAAAGGAAAAAGCCTAAGGATAAACAAGCATACGCGAATGGAAACCAAACATGCACATGATAATATTTACACAAAAAGACCTCCCAGAGGCCAGCATTCAACATAGTTTGGATACACCCCCAGTGGGTGGAACTGCGAAACTTAACAAAAGATTGTTCAAAGACAACAAAGCAGGAAAGATAAAGACGGCAGGTCAAGCTGGCGGAGCGGCCGACTGGTTGGCGGAGACGGTCGCGCCGGCTGACGAACTTCGGTTTGGTCGCCGCCTCCCGCAGAGGGCGCGCTTCCACGCGCCTCGTTGCTGGAGACACGATCGGCCTAAGGTCGGCTGGTTGTTCCACCAGCCGGCTCGACGTCTCCGCCGTCGTCGTCTTCGTCTTCTTCGCCCTCGTTGCTGGAGGCGATCTCCTCCGCCGAGTCCTCGCCCACTGCCGGGTTCAGCCCGAACCACTCCTCCGGCTGCGCGACACCGTCATCATCGATTTTGGGTGCGAAAACGCTGATGTCGGTGCACTCGGCGATCGTTGAAGCCCGCTGGGCGATAGCCGGCCTCACCGCCTCCAGCTCCGCATCGGCCTCCATCCGCCAAGTGCGCAGCTGGTCCAGGCTCAGCCCTGGGTACCAAGCCCGGATGAATTCCAACGCCCGCCCGGCTCCGAGGCGGGCCGCTGACGCTTTCCAAGCTTCGAAGCGACCAACTGCGACTTCCAGCCAGTCGGCAGTTCGGCTCGGAGTGCGGGGGATCATCTTGCCGGGCCAGAGGGCGGCCAACACTTGCGCCCCGGCACGTTGGAGCCGGCGAAGCATCCGATGAGCCGGCTGCAACCGTGCCTGGACAGCCAGAAGCTGCTCCTCAAGGGTCCGGTTTGCATCCGGCGCGATGTCGGCCCCCGCTCGCCGGCGCGCCTCGCGATGGGCCTCAATGCTTTGGGCGGCGAAGGCGGAGTAGCCTGGGAAGTAATCTGCAAGAAACAACAAGCAAGAGCTCAAGATAAGTCAAAAAACCCAAGCGGCAAGTGGCAGGAGAGGACCGAGGAAGGCAGCTTACCGTCGATCAAGTCTTCGATCCGGCCGAAGCCTTCGTCCAGGCCTCGCCGGGTCTCAAACCAGGTCGCCGCCGCCATCTCATACTCCGCCATCAAGGCGTCTTCACTTTCCCGCGCCACCCGCAGGGCCGCTTTGTGGCTTTCCTCTTGATCGGCCAGCTTCTTGGCCAGGCGATCCCGTTCCTGGGCCAAGGCAGTGCACTCGGCCTCTTTGGCGTAAAGGGCGGCCTTCGCTTCGCCAAGCTCCTTCCTCAAGTCGGCGTTGGCCCCTGAAGACAAAGAAAGAAGAAAGATCAATAAGGAAAGAGTCGTCAAGAAAGATTCGACCCGACTGCGCAGCAGTCGGCCCGAATCTCGGGGACTACACCCAGTGGGTGCGCTGACGCGCCCCCATAGGAGATAAACAAAACCAAGTACTTACTTCGGCTGTCGGCCAGGTCGTCGGTCCGCCGGCTCAACTCTCGAGCCTGGGAGTCGAAGGCGGCAGCACGAAGGTTGTGGTATTCCTGAAAGTTTAGAAAGAAAGCAAAGTAAGGTGGCCGTCGAGAAAGATCCGACCCGACTGCACAACAGTCGGCCCGGATCTTGGGGACTACACCCAGTGGGTGCGCTGACGCGCCCCCACGGAAGAAATCAAGAAAGCAAAGCAGCTAAGAGCGAAGGACTCACCCGGATAGTGGTTCGCGTTGACAAGAACTCTTGGTTGAGCTGTTGCAGCAGGGCGGCTTGAGCTTGTAGCCGGCTTCGGACCCCTTGAGCCGCCGCATCTAGCTCGCTGGTCCCCCCGCTGGGAGTCCACTCGGACACGGCGGTGCTGGCCGCCTCCAGATCTCCAGCCGGCTGGCCTGCGCCCGCGGCTCGGCGCAACTCCGGCGGAGCAGCGCCTCCTCCAGCACGCTGGCCCGTCGCCAGCTGCACCTCGAGGCCGGCCCTGCTCTCTGGCTCACCTCCGGCCGGCTCCTCCGGCGCCGCTGATGATTGACCGCCCTGGCCCGCTCCGGTTGGCGCCGCAGGCGGCGCTCTCCCGGCCAAGGCCACGGGCTCCTCCTCCCTCTACAACAGCGGCGGGTCTTGGATGATCTCCTCCGCCAAGGGCAACGGGGTGTCGGGGGCCACGGCTCGGAGAGGAACGGCGAGCAGCGAAGGTTGGCTGCGCAAGCTTTCCGCCTCCGTCTCTGCGGGAGCCACCTCCCTCTGAGCCTTGGCTACCGCTTCAGCCTGCCCCTTTGCCGCCTGGGCGGCCGCCTTCTCCGCCGCCTCGCGCTCTTCCCGCGCTTCGCGGGTGTTCCGCTCTGTGGCCTCCCTAAGATCGGCGCGGGGGTCCACGCGGCGGGAGCTCGAAGACCCTCCAGCCAGCCCCACGACGGAGCCGCCCGGGCCCCGCTCAAGAGAAAGCGGCGCCCTGTCCAGCAAGCGAAGAAAAGTTAAGAAGACATTCGAAGAAAAGAGAACAACGACGAGACTGCGGCAAAGCAATTAAAGACTTACGCCGAGACCGCCTGGGGCTGTTTCACAGCCTTGCGGAAGCGGGCCGCCTTCGCGGCCGCCTCTTCTCGCTTCGTCGCCGCGGCGGAAGGTTTGGACTTCTTCGGCCGACTGCCGAAGAGGCCTAGAGTGGCCCGACGTTTCTGCGCGCCGCCGGCAGCCGGCGCGACGGACGAGCCCGCGCCCTGTTGGTCGTCCGCCGGCTGGCGACGCGGAGCGACTTCGGCTTCAAAGTCGTCCGGCCAGTCCTCGAAGCTCGCGGTGAACCTTGAGCCTCCGGGCTCGGCACTGTCCCCCACGACGGCGTCTTCCATGGCAGCCGCCCCCAAGTCCGGGTCGTCAACATCATCCACCGTGCGGTCGGGGGCGTACTGGCGTTCGATCCCTGCCGCCCCGGCCGGCGGCGCAAGAAGAGGGTTCTGCACAGAGAACCGGCTGGTCAGAAGCCGGCCGTCACGAAGCCGGCTGACGACGAAAAGAAGATAAAGAGAGAAACTTACCACGGGTGGAGGATTTGCGCGAGAATACGGTGCCTTGCCGTACCGCCAGTCCCCGCTGAGCTTGCAATTGGCAATGTAGTTGACCATAAGCGCCACCTCCGCGTGGGGCATCTCCCATGTGCTCAGCCGGCTTGGGTCGAAGCGGCCGCTCATCTGACACATCATATGGGGCTGGCTCTGGAGAGGAAGGATCCGGCGCTCCACGAAGGCGGCCACCAAGTCGGCCCCGCGCAAGCCTTCCGACTGAATCAGCACCCGAAGCCGGGAGATGGCGGCGTTCCCGGCCGGAGACAACGACCGGGATCGGAAGCTCCACGAGGGCTGCCTCCCAGCCGGCGGGCCGGCTAAGTAAGCCGGCAGGTTGATGTAGTCTTCTTGCTCGGCGACGTTCTTCACATAGAAATAAGATCTCTGCCAGACCTTTACCGACTAGATCAGGGGGATGGGCGGGAACGGATTATTCTCGCTCGCCCTCCTCATGGCGATGAAGGCTCCGCAGGGGGCAGGCACGCCGGCGACGACTGTGCCGAGCTTGCTCTGGAAGAACTCTCCCCAGAGCTCCAGCATGGGGAGCAGCCCTAAGAAGCCTTCGCAGAGGGAGACGAAGGCCGACAGCAGCATCACCGCATTGGGCGTGAGGTGATGCGGCTGGAGGTTGTAGAAGTCGAGGAAGGAACGCAGAAACCCGCTCGCCGGGAGGCCGAAGCCGCGCAGGCAGTGCGAGCGGAAGACAACCCGCTCGCCCTCCTCCGGCGCCGGCGAGATCTCCCTCTCGGGCGCCAGGCGGACCTGAACGCGGTCGGCGCCGGGCAGGCGCCGGGTCTGGCGAAGGAACTCCACGTGATCCTCATGGACGTTAGAGACGTCCCAGGAGCTTGACAATGCCATGGGAGCGAGGTGGTGTGGAGACGCGACGGCGCTGAGACAGGAGGCTGCGGCGGCAGTGAGAGGAAGAAGACGAGAGTTAGGAGGGACGGAGTGGGAGGGAGCGCGCGAACCTCTGTCGCTCCCCCTCCTCCCCCTACTTATAGGCTCACGTGGCGGAGCCGAGGAGGCATGGCGTGGGGAAGCGTGGGGGTCGATCGTGCCCACTTCCCATGCCCCGCGATTACCGATCCTTAATGGCGAGACGAAAACTGCCTTGAGAAGGCGAGCGGCCCTGTGGGCCACGGGAGATCCGCGCCCGGACCGAGGCTCGCGAGTGGCGGGCCCGGGCCTGCGGCGGCGTCCCATCGCGCGCGTGCGCTCGCAGGATCCTGCCGCCACGTGGCCGCGAGAGGGCCCGTGGTCAGCATGCAGGCCCCCTCTCCTCCCGCCTACGCGGGGTTATCTGAAGTCGGCGTACGCCCGCGAAGCCGGCTCTTCAGGATAGGAAGCTGACCAAGCTTCTCGTCCCCTTGTTCACCTCAGAGCTTGATCAGCTTCGGGGACTACTGTCGGAGTAAATAGCCATGGGTAGCCTAGCCGGCTTCCCCTGGCACTTCTGCAAAAACTACGAGCCAGCCCGGCTCTCAAGAATCCAAGACATAGGGCCGCCTTCCCCTAGCCGGCTGCGATCTAGGCCGGCTTTCGGAAGGCGGTCCAACTTTAACCCTCATGAGAGGGCCGACTCCAAGACGTCGGCTGTGAGAAGGCCGACTCCTTCGAGCCGGCTCCCCGCAAAGCAGTCAAGACAGTACCCACAAAGTTTGCACCCACCTAACGGCGGTACGACGGGGCGTGGCCACAGAAGAGCCTGCCACCCTCGAATCCCGGGGCACGCCTGGCACAGTGCACCGTACGGGGTAGGCATGACCCGTCCGGCGCAGCACTGTTGCCATGTTGACCCTGGCCTCACCCACGACGGGCCGCCAGCGCGGCCCACAGGCGGTGGGCCCCTTTGCGCAGAGAGACGGCCGAAGGCGGCCACGCTTCCAACCAGCCGGCCCAAGACGGAGCAGGCTCCCCGCCGCCGGCTCGCCGCCTCCCTCGAAGGAGACGCCCCATTAAGGAGACAAGACGCGGTAAGGCTACAGCGATCGTCCGAGAGGCGGTGGCACTGTAACCGCGCTTACCACGATGAAGCTCACGTCAACAAGATGAAGCCACAGTGACCAGCCGCTGACCAAGCCCGGGGTATTAGGGACCGCTTGCTGACCAAGGAGCTGGCAGCCGGCGGGACCCACCAGTCGGCGGGCCCCAGCAGCCGGCGCAGGAGCCGGCGAGCACAGTCACAGACGGCTGGGCCCCACGCCCAGCCAGATTACCATTGTACCCCCGGGGGGTAGGCCTATGTAAACCCCCCGGAGCACCCATGCAAAGGGTTCGACCCCCTGCTAGTTCTAGACACCATACAAGGAGAAGAAGCAGGCTAGCCGTGCCCTTTCTTCCTCCTCCCCCCCCCCAAAACAGCTCAAGGAGCATTGTGTAGCTACTTGATTCATCGAGTGAGCATGCGGAGACCCCGCAGAGCAGCAGTAGGGGTGTTATCTCCTTGGAGAGCCCCGAAGCTGGGTAAGATCCGCCGGCGTGCATGTCTTCGCCTCATCCCGCTTCCAGGCACCGGCGACGTCTTATTGGTTCCCACAAAGATAAGCCACCCGTTGGCATATGTCGCACCTACCACCCGACACCTTGTAAAATAAGAGAGAATAGGCATAATTTTTGTGACATAATGTGTAATAACAGCCCATAATGCAATAAATATAGATATAAAAGCTTGATGCAAAATGGACGTATCAACTCCCCAAGCTTAGACCTCGCTTGTCCTCAAGCGAAAGCCGATATCGAAAAATATGTCCACATGTTTAGAGATAGAGGTGTCGATAAAATAAAATACGGACATGAGGGCATCATGATCATTCTTAGAACAACATATATATATATATATTGTCATATGATTTCTTATGCTAAAGTAACAATCTATTCACAATGTGAAGCATGAATCAGAAACTTCATTGAAAGCTAGCAGACTATAATCTCAGTCATTGAAGCAATTGCAATTTATCATAACATCGGAAAGATCCAATATAAGAGCTTTTCAGCAAGTCCACATACTCAACTATCATTTAGTCTTTCACAATTGCTAACACTCACGCAATACTTATGGGTATGGAGCTTTAATCGGGCACAGAGACAGATAGGGACTCATAATTTTGCCTCCCAACCTTTTACCTCAAGGGTAATGTCAACAATAATAGTTTATGAAAACCCACATCCAATTAGCTATATATATCAGGATCTTTCCAACACACAGTGCTTGCCAAAGGATAAAATGTAGAAAGGGAAAGGTGAAGATCACCATGACTCTTGTATAAGGTATAGGACAAAAATAAAAGATAGGCCCTTCGCAGAGGGAAGCAGAGGTTGTCATGTGTTTTTATGGTTGGATGCACGAAATCTTAATGCAAAAGAACGTCACTTTATATTTCCACTTGTGATATGGACCTTTATTATGCAGTTCGTCGCTTTTATTTCTTCCACATCACAAGATCGTATAAAACTTATTTTCTCCACACTAATAGATCATACATATTTAGAGAGCAATTTTTATTGCTTGCAATAATGACAACTTACTTGAAGGATCTTACTCAATCCATAGGTAGATATGGTGGACTCTCATGGCAAAACTGAGTTTAAGGATATTTGGAAGCACAAGTAGTATCTCTACTTGGTGCAAAGAATTTGGCTAGCATGAGGGGGAAAGGCAAGCTCAACATGTTGGATGATCCATGACAATATAATTTATTTCGGATGTAAGAAAGCATAACCCATTACATTGTCTTCCTTGTCCAACATCAACTTTTTAGCATGTCATATTTTAATGAGTGCTCACAATCATAAAAGATGTCCAAGATAGTATATTTATATGTGAAAACCTCTCTTTCTTCATTACTTCCTATTAATTGCAACGATGACCAAAACTATGTTTGTCAACTCTCAACAACTTTTATTCATCATACTCTTTATATGTGAAGTCATTACTCTCCATAAGATCAATATGATCTTTTTATTTGTTTTTATTATTTCTTTTATTCCCTCAAGGTCATTGCAAGATAGCAAAGCCCTCGACTCAAAACTAATCTTTATTATATACAGCTCACGGACTCGATTACATAGAAGGATCATAAAGCAAAACTTTAAACTAGATCATACTAAAACTTTATTCTGCTAGATCAAGATATTACCAAAAGGATCGAACTAAGAAAAACGGTAAAGATAAAAGTGTGATGGTGATACGATACCGGGGCACCTTCCCCAAGCTTGGCAGTTGCCAAGGGGAGTGCCCATACCCATGTATTTATGTCTCTTTCTTTGGTGGTGAAGAAGATGGTGGTGATGATGACAATTGTGCCTTCAGCTTTTTCATATTATAGTGGAGGAGAGCAATTTCCTCCTTTAAATCATCGACCTCCAACTCCAGCTTCAAGATCTTATCACATAAATCTCCTTTGCTCTTCTGCCAAAAACGAGAAGGAGGGGATCGGTTATTAGACAGGTTAGCCCTCTTAGGGAGACTAGACTTCTTGAACTTCACGCGCATATCCCTGGGTTAAGGTAGAGGAACATCCTCCTCCTCCGAACTTGAATCATCGATCCTCATCAAGTGAGCATCCTCCTCATCATCTGTAGTTCGGCCATAAGGAGATAGGTCCCCATAGGTCTTTGGGTCAGCAATGAGGTGTGAGACATAGCTCTCTCCGTTGGAGTCTTGAGATGACATCTTGCTCTAAATCTGCAGCAGAGACAGCTCGAAACACAAACAGAGGATATTTGCGTGGTACGGTGGTCAAAACCTTCGGGATATTATATAATGATTTTTTACCGAACAAAAGAAGTATCGTGCAAGAAATCGGAGTCCGGAGGGCACACGAGGTGCCCACGAGGCAGGGGGCGCGCCTAGGGGGGTAGGGCGCGCCCTCCACCCTCGTGGATGCCTCGTTTCCTTTCCAGACTGCTTCTTATTTTCCTATTTTCTTAAATATTCCAAAGCAGAGAAAAATTGCTATTAGAACTATTTTGGAGTCGGTTTACTTACTGTACCACATACCTATTCCTTTTCGGAGTTTAAACGTTCTGGAAAGTGTCCCTTATGTACTCTTCCGGGGTTACAGTATTAATAACATTGGTTTCAACATTTATGGGATTACATGAGATATAATGTTTGATTCTTTGATCGTTCACCACCCTCGGATTCGTGCCTTCGAAGTTGTTGATTTTTATGGCACCGGAATGATAGACCTCCTCGGTAACATAAGGACCTTCCCATTTAGAGAGAAGTTTTCCTGCAAAAAATCTTAAACGAGAATTGTATAACAATACATAATCACCAACATTAAACTCACGTTTTTGTATCCTTTTGTCATGCCATCTTTTCACTTTTTCTTTAAACAGTTTGGCATTTTCATATGCCTGGGTTCTCCACTCATCAAGTGAGCTAATGTCAAATAGTCTCTTCTCACCGGCAAGTTTGAAGTCATAGTTGAGCTCTTTAATGGCCCAATATGCCTTATGTTCTAGTTCGAGAGGTAAGTGACATGCTTCTCCATAAACCATATTATACGGAGACATACCCATAGGATTTTTATATGCAGTTCTATAGGCCCATAATGCATCATCAAGTTTCTTGGACCAATTCTTTCTAGATCTATTAACAATCTTTTTACAAAATTAATTTAATCTCCCTATTACTTAGTTCTACTTGACCACTAGATTGTGGATGGTATGGAGATGCAATTCTATGATTAACATCATACTTAGCAAGTATTTTACGAAAAGCACCATGAATAAAATGTGAACCACCATCAGTCATTAAGTATCTAGGGACTCCAAACCTTGGAAAAATAACTTCTTTAAGCATCTTAATAGAGGTGTTATGATCAACACTATTAGTTGGAATAGCTTCTACCCACTTAGTAACATAATCAACAGCAACTAAAATATGTGTATACCCATTAGAGGAAGGAAATGGTCCCGTATAATCAAAGCCCCAAATATCAAATGGTTCGATAACAAGATAGTTCATAGGCATTTCTTGTCGTCTACTAATATTACCAATTCTTTGACATTCATCACAAGACAAGACAAACTTATAGGCATCCTTGAAGAGAGTAGGCCAATAAAAACCGGATTGCAATACCTTATGTGCAGTTCTATCTCCAGCATGGTGTCCTCCATAAGCCTCGGAGTGACACTTGCGTAGGATCTGTTCATGTTCATGCTCAGGTACACAACATCTAATAACACCATCCACTCCTTCTTTATAAAGGTGTGGGTCATCCCAGAAGTAATGTCTTAAATCATAGAAAAACTTTTTCTTTTGCTGATATGTGAAACTAGGTGTTATAAATTTAACAACAATGTAATTAGCATAATCAGCATACCATGGAGCAGTACGAGAAGGATTTATGAGAGCTAATTATTCATCAGGAAAGCTATCATCAATAGGTAGTGGGTCATCAAGCCATTTTCTAACCTAGACAAGTTGTCTGCAACGGGGTTCTCAGCTCCCTTTCTATCAATAATATGCAAATCAAATTCTTGTAGCAAGAGAACCCATCTAATAAGTCTAGGTTTAGCATCTTTATTTTCCATAAGATATTTAATAGTAGCATGATTAGTGTGAACAGTAACTTTAGAATCAACAATATAAGGTGATCTGAACTTATCACAAGCAAATACAATTGCTAAAAATTCTTTTTCAGTAGTAGCATTATTTCTCTGGGCATTGTCTAGAGTTTTACTAGCATATTGGATAACATTCAATTTCTTATCAACTCTTTGTCCTAGGGCAGCACCTACAGCATAATCGCTAGCATCACCCATAATTTCAAAGGGTAAATTCCAATCAAGAGGCTGAACAATAGGTGCAGAGATCAAGGCTTTCTTAAGTATTTCAAATGCTTCTACACAATCATCATCAAAGACAAAAGGAACATCTTTTTGTAAGAGATTAGTCAGAGGCCTAGAAATTTTTGAGAAATCTTTAATGAACCTCCTATGAAAACCGGCATGACCAAGGAAACTTCTTATACCTTTAATGTCCTTAGGACACGTCATCTTTTCAATAGCATCAACTTTAGCTTTATCAACTTCAATACCTCTTTCAGAAACTTTATGCCCCAAGACAATACCTTCATTAACCATAAAGTGACACTTCTCCCAATTCAAGACAAGATTAGTTTCTTCACATCTCCGCAAAACTCAATCAAGGTTGCTTAAGCAATCATCAAAAGAATTTCCATATACAGAGAAATCATCCATGAAAATCTCAACAATCTTTTCACAAAAGTCAGAGAATATAGCAGTCATACATCTTTGAAATGTAGCAGGTGCATTGCATAAACCAAAAGGCATACGTCTATAAGCAAAGGTACCGAAAGGGCAAGTAAAGTTGGTCTTTTCTTGATCCTCTTTTGACACAAGTATTTGAGAGAAACCAGAATAACCGCCTAGAAAGCAGAAATGTGTATGTTTAGATAATCTTTCTGGCATTTGATCAATAAAAGGTAAAGGGCAGTGATCCTTTTTAGTAGCTTTATTTATTTTGCAGAAGTCAATTACCATTCTATAACTTGTAACAATTCTTTGTGGGATCAATTCATCTTAACCATTAGGAACAACAGTAATGCCTCCCTTCTTAGGGACACAATGGACATGACTTACCCAGTGACTATCAGCAACGGGATAAATTATACCTGCCTCCAAAAGTTGGTGATCAACAACCAGTTTAGTGTCTTTCTCCAATTTTATTTTGTGCTGGCATAGAGTGGGACTAATGCCCTTGAGATCATCAAGAATATATCCAATAGCAGCACGGTGCTTCTTCAGAGTTTTCAATAATTTCTCTTCTTCCTGCTCTGAAAGGTTAGCACTAATAATAACATGATATATCTTCTTTTCATCAATATAACCATATTTAAGTGTATCAGGTAATGGTTTAAGCTCAAAACACAGGATCACCCTTGGGTGGAGGAGGATCCCCTAGAATTTAAACAGGCAAGTTGTGTTTCAAAATAGGTCCCTGTTTAAAGAATACTTCATCTATTTCTCTTCTTTCATTCATAAACATATCATTTTCATGGTCTAACAAATATTGTTCTAAAAGATCATTAGGAGGCACGACAATAGAAGCAAGACCAATAATTTCATCTTTACTAGGCAATTCTTTATCATGGGGTTGTCTACGAAATATAGAAAAATTAAAATCATGAGACATATCCCCTAAACCAACAGAAACAATATCCTTTTTACAGTATATCTTAGCATTAACAGTATTCAAGAAGGGTCTACCAAATATAATGGGACAAAAGTTATCTTGTGGGGAAGCAAGAACAAGAAAATCAGTAGGATATTTGATTTTCCCAATCGGTGACATAGTATCTCTATTAGCAAGCTTAATAGTAACATTAATATCTTCTATCTCAGCAGGTGCAATATCATGCATAATTTCTTCATATAAGGTATAAGGTATTGCACTAACACTAGCACCCATATCACATAAGCCATGATAACAGTAATCTCCTATTTTAACAGAAACAACAGGCATGCCAACAACAGGTCCATGTTTATCTTTAGTATCGGGTTTAGCAATTCTAGCAGCTTCATCACAGAAGTAAATAACATGCCAATCAATATTATCAACCAAGAGATCTTTAACCATAGCAATACTAGGTTCAACTTTAATTTGCTCAGAGGGTTTGGGTGTTCTAATATTACTTTTGTTGACCACAGTTGAAGCTTTAGCATGATCCTTTATTCTAACAGGGAAAGGTGGTTTCTCAATATAAGCGGTAGGAACAATAGGATCGGCATTATAAGTGATAGTCTTTTCTTCAACTTTAATAGGTTCAACTACTTTTACTTCAATGGGAGGATGATATTTAAACCACTTCTCCTTAGGGAGATCAACATGAGTAGCAAAGGATATACAGAAAGAAGCTACTATCTCAGAGTCAAGTCCATATTTAGTGCTAAATTCACGAAAAGCATCGGTATCCATAAAAGAATTAACACAATCAAACTTAGGTGTTATACCTGACTCCTTACCTTCTCGAGTTCCCAATCTTCACAGTTGCGTTTAATTCTTTCCAATAAATCCCATCTGAATTCAATAGTCTTCATCATAAAAGAATCAGTACAAGAAGTATCAAGCATGGAGCGATTTTTGAGAGAAAGCCGAGCATAAAAAATTTGAATAATAATTTCTCTTGAGAGCTCATGATTGGGGCATGAATGTAACATTGACTTAAGCCTCCCCCAAGCTTGAGCAATACTTTCTCCTTCGCGAGGCCAAAAATTATATATGTATATATATATAATTACGATCACGATGAACCAGATGCATAGGATAAAACTTATGATGAAATTTCAATTTCAATCGGTTGTAGTTCCATGATCCAATATCATCGCATGGCATAAACCATGTCAATGCCTTTCCCTTCAAAGATAAAGGGAACACCTTCTTCTTGATAACATTTTCAGGCATACCTACAAGATTAAATAATCCACAAACTTTATCCACATAGATTAGGTGCAAATCGGGATGCAACATTCCATCTCTTGTAAAATGATTAGCTAGCAGTTTCTCTATCATACCCGAAGGAATTTCAAAGTAAACATTTTCAGTAGGTTCAGTAGGTTGAGGAGCAACTCTTTGCTCTACTGGTCGGGTGAAGATACCCCGAACAAACCCCTCAAAGAATTATTTTCCATAGTAACAAGTGACAGTAAATTTTAGCACACTATATAAAATTTTTCTTACTAAATTCCACCTACCAAAGGCACTTCACTCCCCGGCAACGGCGCGAGAAAAGAGTCTTAATGACCCACAAGTATAGGGGATCTATCGTAGTCCTTTCGATAAGTAAGAGTGTCGAACCCAACAAGGAGGAGAAGGAAATGACAAGCGGTTTTCAGTAAGGTATTCTCTGCAAGCACTAAAATTATCGATAACAGATAGTTTTGTGATAAGGTAATTTGTAACGGGTAACAAGTAACAAAAGTAAACAAGGTGCAGCAAGGTGGCCCAATCCTTTTTGTAGCAAAGGACAAGCCTGGACAAACTCTTATATAAAGGAAAGCGCTCCCGAGGACACATGGGAATTATCGTCAAGCTAGTTTTCATCATGCTCATATGATTCACGTTCGTTACTTTGATAATCTGATATGTGGGTGGACCGGTGCTTGGGTACTGCCCTTCCTTGAACAAGCATCTCACTTATGATTAACCCCTCTTGCAAGCATCCGCAACTACAAAAGAAGTATTCCTAACCATAGCATGAAACATATAGATCCAAATCAGCCCCTTACGAAGCAACGCATAAACTAGGGTTTAAGCTTCTGTCACTCTAGCAACCCATCATCTACTTATTACTTCCCAATGCCTTCCCCTAGGCCCAAACAATGGTGAAGTGTCATGTAATCGACGTTCACATGTCACCACTAGAGGAAAGACAACATACATCTTATCAAAATATCGAACGAATACCAAATTCACGTGACTACTTATAGCAAGACTTCCCCCATGTCCTCAGGAACAAACGTAACTACTAACAAATCATATTCATGTTCATAGTCAGAGGGGTATTAATATGCATAAAGGATCTGAACATATGATCTTCCACCAAATAAACCAACAAGCATCAACTATAACGAGTAAACAACACTACTAGCAACCCACAGGTACGAATCTGAGGTTTTGAGACAAAGATTGGATACAAGAGATGAACTAGGATTCGAGATGAGATGATGCTGGTGAAGATGTTGATGGAGATTGACTCCCTCCCGATAAGAAGATCAATGGTGATGACGATGGTGACGATTTCCTCCTCCCGGAGGGTTGTTTTCCCAGCAGAACAGCTCCGCCGGAGCCTTAGATTGGTTCCGCCAAGGTTCTGCCTCGAGACGGCGGCGCTTCGTCTCGAAAGCTTCCTTCTAATTTTTTCTAGGGCAAAAGACTTCATATAGCAAAAGATGGACACCGGAGGCCTGCAGGGGGCCCACGAGGTAGGGGGTGCGCCCAGGGGGGTAGGGCGCCCCCTCCCTCGTGGACGGTGGGTGGCCCTCTCTGGTGCTTTCTTCGCCCAATATTTTTTATATATTTCAAAACTGACTTTCGTGGAGTTTCAGGGCTTTTGGAGTTGTGCAGAATAGGTCTCTAATATTTGCTCCTTTTCTAGCCCAGAATTCCAGCTGCCGGCATTCTCCCTCTTCGTGTAAACCTTGTAAAATAAAAGAGAATAGGCATAAGTATTGTGACATAATGTGTAATAACAGCACATAATGCAATAAATATCGATATAAAAGTATGATGCAAAATGAACGTATCAATGGCTGTCGTGCGTATCTCCTAGTCTGCATCAATGACTTCTCGACCTGCTTCTATAGGTTTGTGGGTTTAAAAAAGTTTGCTCCGCCGGTGCGGAAGCCCAGAGGCAGCATTGAGTTATGCTCACAACGCCGTCGATGGATGCGGAAGAAAGAAGACTTCGGCAACCCCAAATTTTTTAATATGATTTTATCTTTCTGTACGAGTGTGTTTACAAGGATCTACGATACTTAAGCTGTGTTCGGAAATCCACCGCTCCGTCATCAGGGAGCGGAGCGCGCGGAGTGCATTGTTTGCCGCTCTCCGTATTTCTACGGTATGCCGCTCCGCTCTGCGGCGGAGTGACGAAGCGGAGTGACTCCGAACGGAGCCTTAATATATGAATGAGTTTGGGCATTTTCGAAAGAAAATAACACTCCAAGAAAAACAGTGGCACGTCATCCTGTCTCGCTAAACTCTGTTTGTCGTTGGCACTCGGGATCGCGGCGGAGCAATTCCCTTCCTTCTCCCCGGGACCGAGAGGATAACACCCACATGGCCACGAGCCTGCCCTGCACCCAGTCGACAAACACCCACCCACATTTCCGCTAGCGGCCCCACTATGGCCACCGCTCCATCCAAACGCCAGGTCCACGCGACGGATCACCATATCCACAACTCCATGGACAACCGCCTACACCTCCCGAACCGTACCCCGCCACGATTCCCCGTTTCTGCCCAGTCTCTTCCCGCCACTCGCCGCAACCGCAACCCCCATGCGCGTCCACGCCGCCCACCTCCTCGTACCCGCGCCTCCCACGCCCCGCCGCCATGCCACCCTCCGGTTCGCCGTCTCCGCCGCGGCGACATCGGTGAACGTGAACCAGGCCGACGCTGCTGGCAAGCAGGCCGTCATCGTCGGCGGCGGGCTCGCGGGCCTCGCGGCGGCCACGCACCTGGCCTCCCTCTCCGTGCCGTTCACGCTCCTGGAGGCCTCGGACCGCGTCGGCGGCCGCGTCGCCACCGACGAGGTCGACGGGTACCTGCTCGACCGGGGCTTCCAGATCTTCCTCACCGCGTACCCCGAGTGCCAGCGCCTCCTCGACTTCCAGGCGCTGCGCCTCCAGCCGTTCTTCCCCGGCGCGCTCGTCTACATCGGCGCCGGCGAGGGCGGGTCGCCGTTCCACATGCTCTCCGACCCGTTCCGCTTCCCCATCCGCTCCCTCTCTTCGGTCTTCTCCCCCGTCGGCACCCTCCCCGACAAGCTCCTCGTCGGCATCACCCGGCTCCGCGCGGCCGCCACCCCGGACGACGTCATCCTCTCCTCGCCGGAGACGACCACCGCGAGGCACCTGGAGAAGCTCGGGTTCTCGCCGTCCATCGTGGAGCGGTTCCTGCGGCCGTTCCTCGCGGGGATATTCTTCGACCCGGCGCTCGACACGTCGTCCCGCCTCTTCGAGCTCGTGTTCAAGCGCCTCGCCCTTGGTGACAACGCCCTGCCGGAGGCCGGGATCGGCGCCATCGCAGCGCAGCTCGCGGACCGCCTCCCCGCGGGCTCCGTTCGCCTCAACGCCCGCGTCGCCGCCATCGACCCGTCGTCCGGCGTGACGCTCGACACCGGCGAGACCGTGTCCGGCAAGCTCGGCGTCATCGTCGCAGTCGAGCAGCCGGAAGCAGAGAAGCTCCTGCCGCAGCTACCTGCGAGACCCAAGAACAAGAAGGCGGCCGAGAGGAGCACCGTGTGCCTCTACTTCTCCGCGGACCGCGCCGCGGTGCAAGAACCCGTGCTGCTCCTCAACGGGTCGGGCAAGGGGATCGTGAACAACATGTTCTTCGCGACCAACGTGGCGCCGTCGTACGCACCGGCGGGGAAGGTGCTGGTGTCCGTGTCGCTCGTGGGCTCCTTCGCCGACCGGGAGGACGCGGAGCTGGCCGGCGAGGCTGTCCGGGAGCTCGGCGGGTGGTTCGGGGCGGGGGAGGTGGCGTCGTGGGCGCACCTGAGGACGTACCGCATCGGCTTCGCGCAGCCGGACCAGACGCCGCCCACGGAGCCAGCGGGGCGGGACCCCAGGGCCGGCGACGGCGTGTACGTGTGCGGCGACCACTGGTGCTCCGCCACGTTCGACGGCGCGATGGTGTCTGGGAGGAGGGCGGCCGAGGCCCTGGCCAAGGATGGGGGGCTGTCCCAATCCTTGAGCTGAGGAAAAGGGCTTCTGTGCGCGAGGATTCCGTTGTTCTTACTGTTCGAGTGGCAAGGCAAAATGCACGTCCGAGCACATCTCTGGTTTGTGTAAATTTTAGTTCGAACGGAAATATTTTTTGTCACAAAACGCGTCTCAATATGGTTGGGTTGGGTACTTATTTCTATGACAAAAAAAATGAGCTTTTCACCCTAGACGGGATGACAGCGCATCTGCACGAGGTTACTTGGGCGTTTCATGGCGTAAAAAATCGTGATAGAAGTAAAAGCGAGAAATTTTTGAGGATTTCTCCGCATCACATGATATGCGGTGGGGTGGTCGAGAAAGGTGGTTTGCGTGTTTTCTCGTACTAGTCAATGTGTATGTGCAATGCACGTTAATTTGAAAGTATATTAAGTGCACGCGGATATTAAATAGGATATTATTTGTATATAATTATTATTATATTTGGCATGAAATTAACTATACACTAAACATGTTGAGCGTTCAACATTAAAGCAGTTTAGGTCGTTGGATTGACATGATTTGATGACCGAGATTAATTGGATTTGCCCTTTTGGGTTTTTCATTGCCCTGGACAAGTATATGGAGTTTAAGGGATCATTTGCAGTCTGGTCAGTATATGGATATTTTATTAAGTGAAGAAGTTTGGCACTCTGAGTAAGCACTCGATTCCTTGTTAGGTCCTGCTAGATTGATCTTTAAGGGATCATTTTAGTCTGTTCTCCGACCAAACACATTACAAACGGGTAGGAAATGATTCTTTTCTGATCCACCTTGATCTTCTTTCGGATCCATTCCTAATTCTCTACTTCTAATGTATGACTTGGTAGCCTCGTCTCCATGTTTTTTTTCGTCAGGTTTTTTTGTCTCGCCTCTCATTGGTTTTTATCTCTTTATTTACAAAAAATCTGGAGCCCATACATAGTTTATTCGCTCGACCCTCTCGGATGACCTCTCGCTCACACCGATTTCTTCCCGACTTTCAAAAAAAAGTATGTCAAGCATCAACCACATCGATTTGTATCCAAAGAAAGCACACCTTTCAGATCTGGTTTTTATTACCGATTTTTCTTGCCATACGATAGGAGGCTATATCCCACCTAATCAATATCTTCCTACAAAAATTTCTTGCGCCCATACATCGATTCCAGAAATCTCGGATATCACTTGTTTTATTGATCTGATTCTGAAGCCCTCCTCTTTCTTGCGGCCGAGAGGTGCCATACTTAACGCAGGTGATGGCAAAGTATCTCAAGTTTGCATGCCAATGATATTTATCGGACTCGAAAGACGATGCATCCATTCAAATTGGGTATCGCTTCTACATGGCATTTGGTGTGACCTGCCAAATATCTCTCAGGCATAACTGATTATCTATATCTATACCTAATATTAAAAGACGCAAGCTTTCATAGTTCTCCATTCGTTATCACTTTATATCCGTTAATTTTATGTTAACTACAAAGATTGACGGCTGAGATTTAAAAGGAGGAAAAGGCTTTTTTAGTCAAAAGAAATGAGATATTCCTTTATGTTCGCTCAGTGCCCCGATTCGTTTGTACGTCTCCTCTTCCAAGTGCACGCTGAATTGGGCTGGGCCTCCGGTGGGCCTGCAAAAAAGTGTAGGCTCCTTTTTTTCCTATATCACCCAGAAACAAAAACCAAATACAACTCGATCAAAGATCGATGCTCGCACGTTCGCCATCAGAAACCTCCCCCATCATATAATTGCTCTCCTCTTCTTCCCCAAACAAAGTTAGTCCATCGGTTTGCTACCAATCTCGAGTTCTTGACATTCCTATCGATCAAAAACCAGGTCCCCCACACCCGATCAATTCTGGAACGCCCTGAAGGAGTCAAGGTCTGGGAATCACCCTCGAGGACGGGCTCGCATATGTCTGCGCCTGGCCTTCCCGTGCCTGACACCATCGGCAAGCTGTTTCACGCGTCATACCTCTGGAACAAGATCACCTCGATCCGACCACACGCGTCTGTCTCGAGTAGCCGGACACTATGTAGATGATACTGTTGGGGAACGTAGTAATTTCAAAAAAAATCCTACACACACGCAAGATCATGGTGATGCATAGCAATGAGAGGGAAGAGTATCGTCCACGTACCCTCGTAGACCGTAAGCGTTATGAGAATGCGGTTGATGTAGTCGTACGTCTTCACGATCCGACCGATCCAAGTACCGAACGTACGACACCTCCGAGTTCAGCACACGTTCAGTTCGATGACGTCCCACAAACTCCGATCCAGCAGAGCTTCACGGGAGAGTTCCGTCAGCACGACGGCGTGATGACGGTGATGATGTTGCTACCGACGCAGGGCTTCACCTAAGCACTGCTACGATATGATCGAGGTGGATTATGGTGGAGGTAGGGCACCGCACACGGTTTGGAACAATCAACTTGTGTATTCTAGGGTACCCCCTGCCCCCGTATATAAAGAAGCAAGGGGGGGAGGCCGGCCGGCCCTTGCAGGGCGCGCCAGGAGGAGGAGTCCTCCTCCTATTAGGAGTAGAACTCCCCTTTCCTACTCCTACTAGAAGGGGGAAAGGAAGGAGGAGAGGGAGAAGGAAGGAGAAGGAGGAAAGGAGGAAAGGGGGGCCGGCCCCCTAGTCCAATTTGGTTTGGGCTAGGGGGGCCGTGCGCCCTGCCTCCTCTCTTCCACCACTTGGCCCATGAGGCCCAATACTTCTTCCCTGTATTCCTGTAACTCCCCGGTACTCTGAAAAATACCCGAATCACTCGGAACCTTTACGATGTCCGAATATAGTCATCCAATATATCGATCTTTACGTCTCGACCATTTCGAGACTCCTTGTCATGTCCTCGATCTCATCCAGGACTCCGAACTACCTTCGGTACATCAAATCACATAAACTCATAATACCGACCGTCACCGAACGTTAAGCATGCGGACCCTACGGGTTCGAGAACTATGTAGACATGACCGAGACACGTCTCCGGTCAATAACCAATAGCAGAACCTGGATGTTCATATTGGCTCCTACATATTCTATGAAGATCTTTATCGGTCAAACTGCATAACAGCATACGTTGTTCCCTTTGTCATCAGTATGTTACTTGCCCAAGATTCGATCGTCGGTATCTCAAAACCTAGCTCAATCTCGTTACCGGCAAGTCCCTTTACTCGTTCCGTAATGCATCATCCCGCAACTAACTCATTAGTTGCTTTGCTTGCAAAGCTTATAGTGATGTGCATTACCGAGAGGGTCCAAAGATACCTCTCCGACGATCGGAGTGACAAATCCTAAAATCGATTTATGCCGACACAACAAGTACCATCGGAGACACCTGTAGAGCACCTTTATAATCACCCAGTTATGTTGTGACGTTTGGTAGCACACAAAGTGTTCCTCCGGTAATCAGGAGTTGCATAATCTCATAGTCATAGGAACATGTATAAGTCATGAAGAAAGTAATAGCAG
Organism: Triticum urartu; assembly: GCF_003073215.2. Lineage (NCBI taxonomy): Eukaryota > Viridiplantae > Streptophyta > Magnoliopsida > Poales > Poaceae > Triticum > Triticum urartu. The sequence continues at coordinate 104,857,077 of NC_053023.1, forward strand.
TAAACTAAAACCGTCAAGTGCTAAGCTAACGGAATGGGTCAAGTCAATCACATCATTCTCCTAATGATGTAATCCCGTTTATCAAATGACAACTCATGTCTATGGTTAGGAAACATAACCATCTTTGACCAATGAGCTAGTCAAGTAGAGGCATACTAGTGACACTCTGTTTGTCTATGTATTCACACATGTATTATGTTTCCGGTTAATACAATTCTAGCATGAATAATAAGCATTTATCACGAAATAATGAAATAATAATTACTTTATTATTGCCTCTAGGGCATATATCCTTCAGTTTCCCACTTGCACTAAAGTCAATAATCTAGATTACACAGTAATGATTCTAACACCCATGGAGCCTTGGTGTTGATCATGTTTTGCTCGTGAGAGACGCTTAGTCAACGAGTCTGCAACATTCAGATCCATATGTATCTTGCAAATTTCTATGTCTCCCACCTGGACTTGATTGCGGATGGAATTGAAGCGTCTCTTGATGTGTTTGGTTCTCATGTGAAATCTGGATTCCTTTGCCAAGGCAATTGCACCAGTATTGTCACAAAAGATTTTCATTGGATCGGATGCACTAGGTATGACACCTAGATCGGATATGAACTCCTTCATCCAGACTCCTTCATTGCTGCTTCCGAAGCAGCTATGTACTCCATTTCACACGTAGATCCCGCCACGACGCTTTGTTTAGAACTGCTCCAACTGGCAGCTCCACCGTTCAATATAAACACGTATCCGGTTTGCGATTTAGAATCGTCCGGATCAGTGTCAAAGTTTGCATCAACGTAACCATTTACAACGAGCTCTTTGTCACCTCCATAAACGAAAAACATATCCTTAGTCCTTTTCAGGTATTTCAGGATGTTCTTGACCGCTGTCCAGTGATCCACTCCCGGATTACTTTGGTACCTCCCTGCTAAACTAATAGCAAGGCACACATTAGGTCTAGTACACAGCATTGCATACATGATAGAGCCTATGGCTGAAGCATAGGGAACACTTTTCATTTTCTCTCTATTTTCTGCAGTGGTCGGGCATTGAGTCTTACTCAACTTCACACCTTGTAACACAGGCAAGAACCCTTTCTCAGCTTGATCCATTTTGAACTTCTTCAAAACTTTATCAAGGTATGTGCTTTGTGAAAGTCCAATTAAGCGTCTTGATCTATCTCTATAGATCTTGATGCCCAATATATAAGCAGCTTCACCGAGGTCTTTCATTGAAAAACTCTTATTCAAGTATCCTTTTATGCTATCCAGAAATTCTATATCATTTCCAGTCAACAATATGTCATCCACATATAATATTAGAAATACTACAGAGCTCCCACTCACTTTCTTGTAAATACAGGCTTCTCCAAAAGTCTGTATAAAACCATATGCTTTGATCAAACTATCAAAACGTTTATTCCAACTCTGAGAGGCTTGCACCAGTCCATAAATGGATCGTTGGAGCTTGCACACTTCTTTAGCACCCTTTGGATCGATAAAACCTTCAAGTTGCATCATATACAACTCTTCTTTCAGAAATCCATTCAGGAATGCAGTCTTTACATCCATTTGCCAAATTTCATAATCATAAAATGCGGCAATTGCTAACATGATTCAGACGGACTTAAGCATCACTACGGGTGAGAAGGTCTCATCATAGTCAACTCCTTGAACTTGTCGAAAACTTTTTGCAACAAGTCGAGCTTTGTAGACAGTAACGTTACCGTCAGCGTCAGTCTTCTTCTTGAAGATCCATTTATTCTCGATGGCTTGCTGATCATCGGGCAAGTCAACCAAAGTCCACACTTCGTTCTCATACATGGATCCCTGTCGGTGTCAAAACCGGCGGATCTCGGGTAGGGGGTCCCGAACTGTGCGTCTAAGGCGAATGGTAACAGGAGGCAGGGGACACGATGTTTTACCCAGGTTCGGGCCCTCTTGATGGAGGTAAAACCCTATGTCCTGCTTGATTTATTCTTGATGATATGAGTATTACAAGAGTTGATCTACCACGAGATCGGAGAGGCTAAACCCTAGAAGCTAGCCTATGGTATGATTGTTTGTTGTCCTACGGACTAAAACCCTCCGGTTTATATAGACACCAGAGGGGGCTAGGGTTACACAAGGTCGGTTACAAAGGAGGAGATATACACATCCGTATTGCCTAGCTTGCCTTCCACGCCAAGTAGAGTCCCATCCGGACACGAGACGAAGTCTTCAATCTTGTATCTTCATAGTCCAACAGTCCGGCCAAAGGATATAATCCGGCTGTCCGGATACCCACTAATCCAGGACTCCCTCAGTAGCCCCCGAACCAGGCTTCAATGGCGATGAGTCTAGCACACAGTATTAGGGGTGGACATAAAAACCAATGAACCGAAGACCGAACCGATATCGAAACCAAAAAAACCGATTTTTTGGTTTTTGTCACTGCTACAGTAAAATTCAGTTTTTAGTTATACTAACCGAATTTAATTCGGACTGTTCGGTGTTATACCAATAACCGGGGCAGAAACCGAAGTAACGTGATCGAACACGCAAAATCCCAGCGCCCCTCCCCTGGGCCACATGTGCGAGTCATGGACGGCCTTGTACCTCCCCTGGGCCTTCCACGTACATGCACCTATCCAAGGCCCACTCTTTTGCACAATAGTTTCTCTCTGGCAGCACACTATGACACTTCACTGGATTTATCCCACCTCGGCTAGCTAGACGGGATGACACAGTGAGCTTGACTACTTAAGAAGACAGGGTACGATGGGTACTACGCACAAAACAGTTAGCCCCCGCCAAGGGAACACTTAATGCAGTGTTGTTTTGAGCTTATTCTTTCTACTGTTAATTCAGTGCATGCTGAAAAAATATGTTTTCTGTACATGATCCCTAGTTCGGTTAAAACTGAAAACCGAACCGAAAACTCGGTTAACCGGACTTTCGGTTAGTTGATTTTTTGTGTTTATTTCGGTTTTCACTTTGACTAACCGAATATCTAAAAAAACTAAACAGTAGAAACCGAAAATTCGGTTTCTACCGAACGCCCAGGCCTACGCAGTATTGTCTTCGGCATTGCAAGGCGGGTTCTTCTCCATCTTTTGAACATTTGTAAAGCAGTGTTCGGTCCCATAAATGTTTGGACCTCTTGGCTTCTGTGCCCAATAAGGGCTTTCTCCCACGCGTCGAATGAATACGAGGCGCCAGGGCATTTTTACATTCGCCCCCCTATCCAGATAAATAAATTGTCTATTAAAGGGATGGGGATCCTTAGATCCGATCCATACCATCCTCCCCCAGCGAGAGTCCATCAGAGCACGTACCGGAAAGATCCATTCCAGCATGGCCGACCTCCGCAGCTCCTCCTCCCGCCCCCGAAGCCCTAAGCCTGGTGATTGGGAGAGGTGTTCAGTCCCACACAGTCGTTTAGTCAAACTGCAGACTAAGGGATTTCTCCCTCCGACGTATGCTACGTCTTGAGCTTGCGTTGGTTTTCCCCGAAGAGGAAGGGATGATGCAGCAGAGTAGCGTAAGTATTTCCCTCAATTTTTGAGAACCAATGTATCAATGCAGTAGGAGGCCACGCTCAAGTCCCTCGTACCTGCACAAAACGATAGCTACTCACAACCAACGCGATTAGGGGTTGTCAATCCCTTCACGGTCACTTACGAGAGTGAGATCTGATAGAAATAATATTTTTGGTATTTTTGGTATAAAGATGCAAAGTAAAAAGTAAAAGCAAAGTAAAAAAGCAAAGCAAGATTAAAGTGATGGAGATTGATATGATGAGAATAGACCCGGGGGCCATAGGTTTCACTAGTGGCTTCTCTCAAGAGCATAAGTATTCTACAGTGAGCGAACAAATTACTGTTGAGCAATTGACAGAATTGAGCATAGTTATGAGAATATATAGGCATGATCATGTATATAGGCATCACGTCTGTGACAAGTAGATCAAAACGATTCTGCATCTACTACTATTACTCCACTCATCGACCGCTATCCAGCATGCATCTAGAGTATTAGGTTAAAAACAGAGTAACGGCTTAAGCAAGATGACATGATGCAAAGAGATAAATTCATGCAATATGAAATAAACCCCATCTTGTTATCCTCGATGGCAACGATACAATACGTGCCTTGCTGCCCCTTCTGTCACTGGGTAAGGACACCGCAAGATCGAACCCAAAGCTAAGCTCTTCTCCCATGGCAGGAACTACCAATCTAGTTGGCCAAACCAAACGGATAATTCGAAGAGACTTGCAAAGATAACCAATCATACATAAAAGAATTCAGAGAAGATTCAAATATTATTCATAGATAGACTTGATCATAAACCCACAATTCATCGGTCTCAACAAACACACCGCAAAAACAAGATTACATCGAATAGATCTCCACAAGAGAGGGGGAGAACTTTGTATTGAGATTCAAAGAGAGAGAAGAAGCCATCTAGCTACTAACTATGGACCCGAAGGTCTGAGGTAAACTACTCACACTTCATTGGAGGAGCTAGGATGATGTAGAAGTCCTCCGTGATGACGGCCCTCTTCCAGCGGAGCTCCGGAACAGGCGCCAAGATGGGATCTCGTGGATACAGAAAGTTGCGGCGGTGGAATTAGTTATTTGGCTCCTGTTCTGATCGTTTGGGGGGTATGTGTGTATATATAGGAGGAAGAAGTACGTCGGTGGAGCACCGAGGGGCCCACGAGGCAGGGGGCGCGCCCTAGGGGGGGCACCCCCCACCCTCGTGACCTCCTCTTTGACTCCTTGGAGTAGGGTCCAAGTCTCCTGGATCACGTTCGGTGAGAAAATCACGTTCCCGAAGATTTTATTCCGTTTGGACTCCGTTTGATATTCTGTTTCTCCGAAACACTGAAATAGGCAAAAAAAACAACAATTCTGAGCTGGGCCTCCGGTTAATAGGTTAGTCCCAAAAATAATATAAAAATGGAAAATAAAGCCCAATATAGTCCAAAACAGTAGATAATATAGCATGGAGCAATCAAAAATTATAGATACGTTGGAGACGTATCAGGCATCCCCAAGCTTAATTCCTGCTCGTCCTCGAGTAGGTAAATGATAAAAAAGAGAATTTTTGATGCGGAGTGCTACTTGGCATAATTTCAATGCTCTTCTTAATTGTGGTATGAATATTCAGATTATAAAATATTCAAGACCAAAAGTTTATATTGACATAAAAATAATAATACTTCAAGCATACTAACAAAGCAATTATGTCTTCTCAAAATAACATGGCCAAAGAAAGTTATCCCTACAAAATCATATAGTCTGGCTATGCTCCATCTTCACCACACAAAGTATTTAAATCATGCACAACCCCGATGACAAGCCAAGCAATTGTTTCATACTCTAACTTTTTCAAAACTTTTTCAATCTTCACGCAATACATGAGCGTGAGCCATGGATATAGCACTATAGGTGGAATAGAATGGTGGTTGTGGAGAAGACAAAAAGGAAGGGGAAGATAGTCTCACATCAACTAGGCGTATCAACGGGCTATGGAGATGCCCATCAATAGATATCAATGTGAGTGAGTAGGGATTGCCATGCAACGGATGCACTAGAGCTATAAATGTATGAAAGCTCAACAAAAGAAACTAGTGGGTGTGCATCCAACTTGCTTGCTCATGAAGACCTAGGGCAATTTGAGGAAGCCCATCATTGGAATATACAAGCCAAGTTCTATGTAAAATTCCCACTAGTATATGAAAGTGACAACATATGAGACTCTCTATATGAAGAACATGGTGCTACTTTGAAGCACAATATATGAGACTCGCTATATCATGGTGCTACTTTGAAGCACAAGTGTGGAAAAAAGGATAGTAGCATTGCCCCTTTTTTTGGGGGGGGGCTTCTTTTTTTCTTTGGCCTTTCCCTTTTTTTATTTGGGACAATGCTCTATTGAATGATGATCATCACACTTTTATTTATTTACAACTCAATGATTACAACTCGATTCTAAAACAAAGTATGACTCTATATGGATGCCTCTGGCGGTGTACCGGGATATGCAATGAGTCAAGAGTGACAAGTATGACAAAAAATAATGAACGGTGGCTTTGCCACAAATACTATGTCAACTACATGATTACGCTAAGCAATATGACAATGATGAATGTGTCATGATGAACTAGATGGTGGAAAGTTGCATGGCAATATATCTTGGAATGGCTATGGAGATGCCATAATAGGTAGGTATGGTGGCTGTTTTGAGGAAGGTATATGGTAGGTGTATGATACCGGCGAAAGGTGCGCGGTATTAGAGAGGCTAGCAAAGGTGGAAGGGTGAGAGTGCGTATAATCCATGGACTCAACATTAGTCATAAAGAACTCATATACTTATTGCAAAAATCTAGAAGTTATCAAAGCAAAGTATTACGCGCATGCTCCTAGGGGGATAGATTGGTACAAAAAGACCATCGCTCGTCCCCGACCGCCACTCATAAGGAAGACAATCAATAAATAAATCACGCTCCGACTTCATCACATAACGGTTCACCATACGTGCATGCTACGGGAATCACAAACTTTAACACAAGTATTCTTTAAATTCACAACTACTCAACTAGCATGACTTTAATATTATCACCTCCATATCTCAAAACAATTATCATGCTTCAATCTTTTCTTAGTATTCAACACACTCAAAAGAAAGTTTCACAAATCTTGAATACCAAGCATATTATTATTAAGAAAATTACCATGCTATTAAGAGACTCTCAAAATAATTTAAGTGAAGCATGAGAGATCAATAGTTTCTTTAAAACAAATCCACCACCGTGCTCTAAAAGATCTAAGTGAAGCACATAGAGCAAAATTATAACGCTCAAAGATATAAGTGAAGCACATAGAGCAAAATTAACTAGCTCAAAAGATATAAGTGAAGCACATAGAGCAAAACTACTTAGCTCAAAAGATATAAGTGAAGCACATAGAGCAAAACTACTTAGCTCAAAAGATATAAGTGAAGCACACAGAGTATTCTATCAAATTTTAATTCATGTATGGCTCTCTCAAAAGGTGTGTACAGCAAGGATGATTGTGGCATACTATGACACAAAGACACAAATAATACAAGACGCTCCAAGCAAAACACATATCATGTTGGTGAATAAAAATATAGCTCCAAGTAAATTACCGATGGAAGTGGACGAAAGAGGAGATGCCTTCCGGGGCATCCCCAAGCTTTGACTTTTTGGTGTCCTTGGATTATATTGGGGGTGACATGGGCATCCCCAAGCTTAGGCTCTTGCCACTCCTTGTTCCATGATCCATTAAAAGAATTCACCCAAAACTTGAAAACTTCACAACACAAAACTCAAAATAGAAAACTCGTGAGCTCCGTTAGAGAAAGAAAACAAAAGACCACTTCAAGGTAATGTAATGAACTCATTCTTTATTTATATTGGTGTTAAACCTACTGTATTACAACTTCTCTATGGATTATAAACTATTTTACTAGCCATAGATTCATCAAAATAAGCAAACAACACACGAAAAACAGAATCTGTCAAAAACAGAACAGTCTGAGGTAATCTGTAGCTAGCGCAAGATCTGGAACCCCAAAAATTCTAAAATAAATTGCTGGACATGAGGAATTTATATATTAGTCATCTTCAAAAAGAATTAACTAAATATCACTCTTCAAATAAAAATGACAGCAGTTCTCGTGAACGCTAAAGTTTTTGTTTTTTACAACAAGTTCAACAAGACTTTCCCCAAGTCTTCCCAACGGCTCTACTTGGCAAAAACACTAATTAAACACAAAAAACACAACCAAAACAGAGGCTAAATAATTTATTTATTACTAATCAGGAGAAAAAATCAAGGAATAAAAATAAAATTGGGTTGCCTCCCAACAAGCGCTATCGTTTAATGCCCCTAGCTAGGCATAAAACCGAGGATAGATCTAGGTATTGCCATCTTTGGTAGGCAATCCATAAGTGGCTCTAATGATAGTTTCATATGGTAATTTTATTTTCTTTCTTGGAAAGTGTTCCATGCCCTTTTTTAATGGAAATTTAAATCTAATATTCCCTTCCTTCATATCAATAGTCGCACCAACCGTTCTAAGGAAAGGTCTACCAAGAATAATAGGGCAAAAAGGATTGCAATCTATATCAAGAACAATGAAATCTACGGGCACATAATTCCTATTTGCAACAATAAGAACATCATTAATCCTTCCCATAGGTTTCCTAATAGTGGAATCCGCAAGATGCAAGTTTAGAGAGCAATCATCAAAATTACGAAAATCTAGTAAATCACACAAAGTCTTGGGAATAGTAGAGACACTAGCACCCAAATCACACAAAGCATAAAACTCATGATCTTTAATTTTAATTTTAATAGTTGGTTCCCACTCATCATAGAGTTTTCTAGAGATAGAAACTTTCAACTCAAGTTTTTCTTCATAAGATTGCATCAAGGCATCAACAATATGTTCAGTGAAGGCTTTATTTTGACTATAAGCATGTGGAGAATTTAGCACGGATTGCAACAAGGAAATACAATCAATTAAAGAGCAACTTTCATAATTAAATTCCTTGAAATCCAATATAGTGGGTTTAGCAACATCTAGATTTTTATTTCTTTCAATCCCACTTTCATCAATTTCATCATTAAGATCTAAATACTCCGAATTTTTAGAATGCCTTCTAGGTAAAGGAAGATCATATTCAGTTTCATCAAGATTCATATTGAAAAATAAAGATTTAATAGGAGACACATCAATAACTTTTAGATCTTCATCTTGATTTTCATAGGAATTGGAGGAACACGCTTTAATAAAGGCATCTTTGGAAGCACGCATCCTAGCGGTTCTTTCCTTGCAGTCATCAATGGAAATTCTCATGGCTTTGAGAGACTCATTGATATCATGCTTAGGAGGAATAGATCTAATCGTTAAAGAATCAATCTCAAGAGAAATTCTATCAACGTTTCTAGCCAAATCATCAACTTTAAGCAATTTCTCTTCAAGCAAAGCACTAAAACTCTTTTGTGAATTCATAAACTCTTTAACACTAGTCTCAAATTCAGAGGGCATCTTATTATAATTTCCATAAGAGTTGTTGTAGGAATTCCCATAATTATTAGAAGGATTACTAGGATATGGCCTAGGATTAAAATTCCCTCTATAAGCGTTGTTACCAAAATTATTCCTACCAACAAAATTCACATCCATAGATTCATTGTTATTCTCAATCAAAGTAGACAAAGGCATATCATTAGGATCATAAGAAACACTCTTAGTAGCAAATAATTTCATAAGTTCATCCATCTTTCCACTCAACACATTGATTTCTTCTATCACATGCACTTTTTTATTAGAAGATCTTTCAGTATGCCATTGAGAATAATTAACCATAATATTATCTAGGAGTTTAGTAGCATCTCATAAAGTGATTTCCATAAAAGTGCCTCCCGCGGCCGAATCTAAAAGATTTCTAGAAGAAAAATTCAATCCGGCATAAATTTTTTGTATAATCATCCACAAATTCAAACCATGAGTAGGGCAATTACGTATCATTAATTTCATTCTCTCCCAAGCTTGTGCAACATGTTCATGATCAAGTTGTTTAAAGTTCATAATATCGTTTCTAAGAGAGATGATCTTAGCGGGAGGAAAATACTTAGAGATAAAAGCATCTTTGCACTTGTTCCATGAATCAATACTATTTTTAGGCAAAGATGAAAACCAAGCTTTAGCACGATCTCTAAGCGAAAAAGGAAATAGCTTAAATTTAACGACATCATTATTGACATCTTTTTTCTTTTGCATATCACATAAATCAACGAAGCTATTCAGATGAGTAGCGGCATCTTCACTAGGAAGGCCGGCGAATTGATCTTTCATAACAAGATTCAACAAAGCAGTATTAATTTCACAAGATTCAGCATCGGTAAGAGTAGCAATTGGAGTGCTAAGGAAATTATTATTATTGGTATTGGTGAAGTCACACAATTTGGTAGTATCTTGAGCCATCGCGACAAACAAGCAATCTAACACACGAGCAAACAAAAAGGCAAGCAGGCAAAAAGAGGCAAATAGAGAGGGAGGATAGAGAGAGAGAGGGCGAATAAAATGGCAAGGGTGAATTGGGGGGAGAGGAAAACGAGAGGCAAATGGCAAATAATGTAATGCGAGAGATAGGGATCACGATGGGTACTTGGTATGTTGAGTTTTTGCGTAGACTCCCCGGCAACGGCGCCAGAAATCCTTCTTGCTACGTCTTGAGCTTGCGTTGGTTTTCCCCGAAGAGGAAGGGATGATGCAGCAGAGTAGCGTAAGTATTTCCCTCAGTTTTTGAGAACCAAGGTATCAATCCAGTAGGAGGCCACGCTCAAGTCCCTCGTACTTGCACAAAACGATAGCTACTCGCAACCAACGCGATTAGGGGTTGTCAATCCCTTCACGGCCACTTACGAGAGTGAGATCTGATAGATATAATATTTTTGGTATTTTTGGTATAAAGATGTAAAGTAAAAAGTAAAATCAAAGTAAAAATCAAAGCAAGATTAAAGTGATGGAGATTGATATGATGAGAAAAGACTCGGGGGCCATAGGTTTCACTAGTGGCTTCTCTCAAGAGCATAAGTATTCTACGGTGGGTGAACAAATTACTGTTGAGCAATTGACAGAATTGAGCATAGTTATGAGAATATCTAGGCATGATCATGTATATAGGCATCATGTCCGTGACAAGTAGATCGAAACGATTCTGCATCTACTACTATTACTCCACTCATCGACCGCTATCCAGCATGCATCTAGAGTATTAAGTTAAAAACAGAGTAACGCCTTAAGCAAGATGACATGATGTAGAGAGATAAATTCATGAAATATGAAATAAATCCCATCTTGTTATCCTTGATGGCAACGATACAATACGTGCCTTGCTGCCCCTTCTGTCACTGGGTAAGGACACCGCAAGATCGAACCCAAAGCTAAGCACTTCTCCCATGGCAAGAACTACCAATCTAGTTGGCCAAACCAAACGGATAATTCGAAGAGACTTGAAAAGATAACCAATCATACATAAAAGAATTCAGAGAAGATTTAAAAATTATTCATAGATAGACTTGATCATAAATCCACAATTCATTGGTCTCAACAAACATACCGCAAAAAGAAGATTACATCGAATAGATCTCCACAAGAGCGGGGGAGAACTTTGTATTGAGATTCAAAGAGAGAGAAGAAGCCATCTAGCTACTAACTATGGACCCGAAGGTCTGAGGTAAACTACGCACACTTCATCGGAGGGGCTAGGATGATGTAGAAGCCCTCCGTGATGACGGCCCTCTTCTGGCGGAGCTCCGAAACAGGCCCCAAGATGGGATCTCGTGGATACAGAAAGTTGCGGTAGTGGAATTAGGTTTTTGGCTCCTGTTCTGATCGTTTGGGGGTACGTGTGTATATATAGGAGGAAGAAGTACGTCGGTGGAGCACCGAGGGGCCCACGAGGCAGGGGGCACGCCCTAGGGGGGTGCCCCCCACCCTCGTGACCTCCTCTTTGACTCCTTGGAGTAGGGTCCAAGTCTCCTGGATCACGTTCGGTGAGAAAATCACGTTCCTGAAGATTTTATTCCGTTTGGACTCCGTTTGATATTCTGTTTCTCCGAAACACTGAAATAGGCAAAAAAACAGCAATTCTGGGCTAGGCCTCCGGTTAATAGGTTAGTCCCAAAAATAATATAAAAGTGGAAAATAAAGCCCAATATAGTCCAAAACAGTAGATAATATAGCATGGGGCAATAAAAAATTATAGATACGTTGGAGACGTATCAGCGTACATGGTGCCCGTTCGAGCTGGGCTTGCCACCTATAATGGCGGGGAGCAAGCGGAGAGCTTTCCCTGTCCCTCTATGGGGGAACGGGTCTGCCTTGTTCCCTATCTATTAAGGGGACTCGGATTTCCAATTCATCCGTTCCTCCGCGGGCTCCTGGAGTTCTACGGCCTCCAATTACACAATTTCACCCCCGCCTCCATCCTACATATCACCGGCTATGTAGCTCTCTTCGAGTTGTTCCTATGCTGCGAGGCTCACTTCAAGCTGTGGAAAAGGCTATTTTGCCTCGTCCGTCGCACACAGAGGGGGTCACTTTATCAAGTGGGCGGAGCCGAAATATGGCGCATTGCCAATACCGGATACCTGTCTAATACTCCGAAGAAGTCACCCGAAGACTGGCCTTCAGAATGGTTTTATATGGAGGATGTTCCCCTTCTGGACCCTGTTCGGCGGGGTCTTCCTGAGTTCAACAATGCTCCTCTGAAGAAACGCCAAAGTTGGTGCCCACGGAGCCCCTAGGTGGAATACAATGGAGAAGTCCTCTATCTGATGAACCGAATTAAAGCACTGGCTCGATCAGGATTGACAGTAATCGAAGTTATGTCGATTTGCATAATGCGGGGAGTGCAACGACTTCAATATCATGGGCACCCCTTGTGGTGTTATGACGGGGCGGATGACGCCACCCGCTGCGGGCGTAAGGGTCCGGACAATGCTGCCGCTTTAGCGAAAATTCTGTCTGAGTTGTTCAAGGGTGAGGAAGAGGAGTTCACCCGCATCAAGCCACAGGATGGAATCTCCATGTACAATCCTCCAAGCTAGGTAAGTTATATCTCCCTGCTCCCGTTTTTCCCGCATTCTTTGTCGTAAGTATTCACCTTGCCACTTTGCGGCAGGAACTGCGAAAAGCCATAAAGGAGGTCAGCAGCCCTTCTCCACAACCAGAGGACCCTGACCAGGCCCTCGACTTCGGCTTGAAGAAGATTCAATTATATTCGTGGAGCTGATAGACCGGCAGTTCTATCAGTTAAGCTGTGACGATGCCATGGTGGCCATTACGGCCGACTATCCCAGACTGCTCCCTACATCACACGTAAGAAAAACAAAAAATCCCAACTCCAAAACTAGGATCCCCTTTTAGACACTTCACCCACCATATACACATGGCATTTTTACAGGGAAGGCATTCGGGACGCCCTGCCGAACCCGTAGCAACGCGCCAACAGGAGGCACCGAGGCCGGGTAGGCCAAAAAGGAAGGCGATCAGGACGGAGACGCCGACGCAAAGGTATAACAAACCCCGCTCCGTGGTTGTCGTCTTTCTCGAAATATAATGACGCCCGTGTTTCTTTAATAGAAAAAACACTCGCCGGAATATGTCCGGCGATGTTACTAATCACGCTTCCACCAGCCGGGCGCCAGGACCGGACATAGAGGCGGAAGCCGATATGGGGCGGGCGCCGGATAATCCCCCTACAGAGGATGCAGATAGATTATCCGCTACAAACTCAGAGGTGGAAAGCGCCATGAATCATAGGCGCCGCCGGGCCGTACTCCGTGACGCTTGTTTCTCACCAAAGGCATTTGATGCCTTCAATTCTGGAGAGGCGTACCTCCGAGCTGCTCAAGATGGTCTAGCCAGAGCCACAGATCAGTATGTAAAGGATGTACTGGTAAGTAAATTTGACGATTTATATGTATCAGTAGCCCCTAAGACTTGAAACAGTTAGTAGAACTGATTTAAGGATCATCTTTATTGTGCAGGTTCTTACAGAGAAGAATACTAGGTTGTCACAGGAGCTAGAGGAATGCAAGACCCAACTGCGGGCTGCTGTGGCCGCATTGCAGGAACCGAAAAAGTCACCTGCTGGTAACATTTACTTTAAAGAATGATGGTTACCATATAATGTGCGGCATGGCTGCAGATCTAACAACAGATGTTGCAGATGAATTCGGAGAAAATCCGGAGGACCAACATGTTATGCGACAACTAGAGGCTGGCAAACGCGTGCTGACTGAGGTTAGGCGGGAGAAAAACAATCTATTAAGCTGAGCGTGGAACTAAAAGACGTTCGGGGCTAGCTTGCAGACTCCGAGAAGGAGAATAAGCAGCTTCGGCGCGGCATTTTCAGTAAGTGCTTGAACGAATCCTTTTAAAGGAGTTCAGCGAAGAAGCCGACTAACAACGTTATGTCTGTAGGTATGCTGACGGGTTGTCCCGCGGAGGAAATGCCCGGGTCTATGGGTGATCTTCTATCCGAGCTATCACATCTGCACGAACAAGTTCGGCAGGTGATGCAGGGTGTTGCCCAGGCCTTGTGGCCGTCCGTCTCCCTGCCAGAGGGCGTTGCAGAGCTTGCGAAGAAGCTCAAGGGAGCACGGCGGTGCTTCCGATTATGGAAGATATCAGCCTGCCGACAGGGTGCCAGAGAAGCTACCAAGGCAGACCCAAATCACATGGCCGAGGTCAGACCTGTGGGGCCCGACGGAAAAGAGATCCCCGTTAGCTTAGTTTATGGGCAAGTAGAATTAGCCGCAAAGTATTCCCAACCGGATTGTAAGCTAGACCGCCTGTTGGATGGTATAGAAGAGGAATTTAGTCAGTCCGCATGACTATGTAATGAAAGTGACATGTATAATGCCTTCTAGCCAGATTGTAGATCATTTGTCTTGGCGGACTGAGGGAGTCCTGGATTAGGGGGTGTCCGGATAGCCGGACTATAACCTTTGGCCGGACTCTTGGACTATGAAGATACAAGATTGAAGACTTCGTCCCATGTTCGGATAGGACTTTCCTTGGCGTGGAAGGCAAGCTTGGCAATACGGATATGTAGATCTCCTCCCATTGTAACCGACTCTGTGTAACCCTAGCCCTCTCCGGTGTCTATATAAACCGGAGGGTTTTAGTCCATAGGACGAACAACAATCATACCATAGGCTAGATTCTAGGGTTTAGCCTCTCTGATCTCGTGGTAGATCTACTCTTGTACTACCCATATCATCAATATTAATCAAGCAGGACGTAGGGTTTTACCTCCATCAAGAGGGCCCGAACCTGGATAAAACATTGTGTCTCCTGCCTCCTGTTACCATCCGGCCTAGACGCACAGTTCGGGACCCCCTACCCGAGATTCGTCGGTTTTGACACCGACATTGGTGCTTTCATTGAGAGTTCCTCTGTGCCGTCGCCATCAGGAAGGATGCCTCATCCCGTCTTTAAAGACGGCACTGTTGCCAAAGGAGCTTTGGCTGTCGGCCAAACTCTCCGGCTAGGTGGTTTTCTTATGACCGCCTATTCGGCCGCTACGCCGACGATGACTTCTCGGGTCATCAAAAGCAATCTGCACGTCAACTCGGAGCTCGCCGAGCAGTTAGATCCAATGGAGCTCTCTTCCCTAAACGAGCTCTTGGATCGCATCGCCGCCCTGGGAGTCGCTACAGACTACGATCAGATTGGGCCTAAACCCGATCTGAGAGAGATCAACTCTCCCCAGGTCACCCATCACGTTGCAGTGGTGGAGGAACAATGCGGCGACCCTTCATCTATCTTAAGGACTAGCTATGTCCGGATTCCTGATCCCTCCAAGCCGGATACCCGCGGAGGGGAGGACGTCACTCAAGACCTGAACCTAGAGTCAGGCAGCGGGCTAGATTTAGTGGAAAACATCCAAGAATCCAAACTTCCGAGTTCGGAAACTCCTTGGCCCCTGAGTCTCAGATTGGGTGAGGTTTTGGATTCAATTCCACCCACCCACCCAAATATAAGCGATCTATCCCAAATTAGGCGAGAGCCCGAAGAAATAGTACACCATTACTGGGCCAGATTCCTCCTGGTCATGAACATGATAAAGGACTGCCGCGAGGAAGACGCAATTTCATTCTTCTGCAATAATTGCACGGACAAGGGAATCCTCAACGCCATAAGTCGCCGTGAAATTACACGCTTTGACGACTTAGTGTCCATAGTACGAAAGTACTGTGCGATGGAAAGCGCCTAGAAACCCGAAATAAAATTTTGGGACAATCCAGCCCTGAATACAAACCCAGTCCGAAATAAAAGGGTGCATTATCGCCAAACACCCGGGTTAAACACCAAAAAGCAAAAACCCTCTACATGGCATGGAACCGTACTGGAGGGATGGCTCAAGGGACCCTGTAAAATTCACAGTGCAGAGGGCGCCACACCAACTCATAGCCTTAGAGCATGTTGGATACTCCGGCAGGTGGCCAAAAGTGGCGAAGATCTTCTAACCCCAAAAGACACAGAGCACAAGCCCAGGGATACCAGTACGGTATTAACAGTCTTCGAGACTTTTGCATCAAATAATATGCGAAAACGAACACTCCGCAGCCTTGCCGAAGTCTACCACGTGGCAACAATAAACCCATGGAGTGACACGGCTATTACTTTTAATGCCAGTGACGAACCTAAATTCCGAACAGCCCAAGCACCAGCTGCATTGGTCCTCAGTCCAATAGTGGACGGCTTTCGACTAACCAAGGTACTCATGGACGGTGGCAGCGGATTGAACCTCATTTATGAGGAAACCCTTCGAAAAATGGAAATACACTGGAACCGCATTGAGCGAAGCAGCACAACCTTTAGAGGAATAATCCCCAGTCGGGAAGCGCGCGGTACAGGAAAAATCACACTAGATGTGGTGTTCGGCACGCCGGATAATTACAGGTCCGAAGAGGTCACGTTCCAAGTGGCCCCGTTCAGTAGCGGATACCATGCTCTATTAGGGCGGGAGGCGTTTACAATCTTCCAAGCCATACCCCATTACGGGTACATGAGCTCAAAATGCCCGGGCCCAACGGAATCATCACTCTTGCTAGTGATCCGGACATAGCACTCCGCGCCGAAAATAAGACAACCGCACTGGCCCTTGAGGCACTATCCGAAGCCCTAGCAGCCGAGGAACCGACTGCGCTGCGCTCCACGGTGAACAGGGACGACGTGATACTCAATA
Organism: Triticum urartu; assembly: GCF_003073215.2. Taxonomy (NCBI): domain Eukaryota; kingdom Viridiplantae; phylum Streptophyta; class Magnoliopsida; order Poales; family Poaceae; genus Triticum; species Triticum urartu. The sequence goes on from NC_053023.1 coordinate 104,873,863, forward strand.
AAAGATCCAAGTCCACCTCCTTTAAACCGGCGGACGGAATAATCAAATTCCAAGTCCATCCAACGGACCCTACAAAAACAGCTTCCATCGGGGCACAATTAAACCCTGATGTAGATGCCGCACTACGAGAGTTCCTACGCGAGAACTGGGACATTTTTTCCTGGCACCCTTCAGACATGCCAGGAATCCCACGCAGACTGGCCGAGCACAGCCTAAATATCCTAGAAGGATTCAAGCCAGTCAAGCAGGCTCTTCGGCGTTTCTCCGAACCTAAGAGACAAGCCATGGGAGAGGAACTAGCCAAGCTATTGGAGGCCGGATTCATCAGATACATAAAACATCCAGACTGGCTAGCAAACCTGGTGATGGTACCAAATAAGGAAAAATCTCGGCGCTTGTGCGTCGATTTTAAGGACCTCAATAAGGCTTGCCCAAAGGATCCCTTCCCCCTCCCCTGCATCGATCAAATCATCGACGCTACCGCAGGACACGATTCATTGTGTTTCCTCGACGCATACTCCGGCTACCATCAAATTAAGATGGTAGAGCCAGACCAAGACACAACGACATTCATCACACCATACGGCCCATTCTGCTTCAACACAATGCCCTTCGGGCTCAAAAACGCCGGGGCAACATATCAGCGCATGATTCAGACATGTCTGGCAAACCAGATCGGCAAAACAGTGGAGGCATACATAGATGACGTGGTCGTCAAAACCAAGCATGTCGAATCTCTAGTAGACAACTTGAGGCTCACATTCGATAACCTCCGAACATACGACATCAAGCTCAACCCGGAAAAATGAGTTTTCGGCGTACCGGCTGGAAAGCTCTTGGGCTTCATTGTATCCAGTAGAGGAATTGAAGCAAATCCAGCCAAGATCCGAGCTCTGTCACAATTGGACATCCCAAAGGACCTCAAACAAATACAAAAATTGATCAGATGTGTGGCGGCTCTAAGCCGCTTTATCTCCCGCTTGGGAGAAAAGGCATTACCCCTTTATCGCCTCCTCCGGCGCACCGAACACTTCGAGTGGACGGATGCCGCCATGGCCAGACTCGACGAAATAAAAGCCATATTGGCAACAAACCCAGTCCTGGCCGCGCCAAACATTGGCGAACCAATGCTATTATACATTGCGGCAACTCATCAAGTTGTAAGCACAATGCTCGTCATCGAACGAGAAACGGACGGACACAAATTCCCCCTTCAAAAGCCGGTTTACTATGTTTCCACTATCCTTACTCCATGCAAGTCACAGTACCCGCATTATCAAAAGATAGCGTACGCGGTATTTATGGCATCCCGGAAGCTGCGACACTACTTTCAAGAGTGTTCGATAACGGTAGCCTCGGAAGTACCACTTAATGATATTATAAACAACCGCGACGCGACGGGTCGGATTGCCAAATGGGCCATTGAGCTCCTCCCGTTCGACATAACTTACAAGCCACGGCGAGCTATTAAGTCGCAAGTTTTGGCCGACTTCGTCGCCGAATGGACGGAAGCCAAACTCCCTAAAGAGTACGACACATATTCCAACTGGATCATGCACTTCGACGGCTCTAAAATGTTGTCTGGTCTGGGGGCTGGCGTCGTTTTGACGTCCCCAACAGGAGATACAGTTCAATACGTACTCCAGATAATGTATACGGACTCCAACAACGCAGCCGAATATGAGGCCCTTCTACATGGTCTCCGGATGGCAGTATCCATGGGCATTCAACGCCTAGAGGTGCGCGGGGATTCGAACCTCGCAATATCCCAAATAAATGGAGACTTTGATGCCAAGGATCTGAAAATGGCAGCTTATCGCAACGCCGTCCTAAAAATGTCAGCTCGGTTCGAGGGGCTCGAATTTCACCATATAGCCCGGGAAAAAAATCAGGCAGCAGACGTCCTAGCACACATAGGCGCAAAACGCGATGCCATCCCTCCCAACATCTTCTTGGAGAGGCTGTTCAAGCCATCCGTAGTATGGGAAGGGGAACCCGGAAATAACAGCCCGGACCCAACCGCACCGCCCGACACCGAACATTTGACATAATTGGAGGCTCTGCCAACGAAATAACATCTTCAGCCCACGTAATAAATGGCAGTCATCACCCCGTGGACAGAACCATTCCTAGCCTACCTAACTAAGTAGGAACTTCCCGAGGACCAAAACGAGGCACGCTGCATAGTGCGGCGATCTAAAGCCTATAAAGTCCATGAGGGAGAGCTTTATAAGAAAAGCACCACCGGAGTCCTTCAAAGGTGCATCTCCGAAGAGGAAGGGTGGAATCTTCTGGCTGAAATTCATGCCGAACTCGGCGGTCACCACGCTGCAGCCCGGGCCCTTGTAAGCAAGGCCTTCCGTACAGGCTTCTATTGGCCGACGGCCCGGGCAGACGCTCAGGACTTAGTCCAACGATGCGTTGGTTGCCAACTTTTTGCTAACCAAAGCCATATGCCACCCACCGCCCTCCAAACTATCCCCATCACCTGGCCCTTCGCGGTCTGGGGGCTTGACATGGTTGGACCCCTTAAAGGAGGAACCCACAAGCAAAAATACTTACTGGTCATGGTGGATAAGTTCACCAAATGGATAGAGGCCAAGCCTGCTAAAACGGCCGAATCGGGACCGGTGATAGACTTCATATCCGGGGTCGTACACCATTACGACGTCCCCCACAACATCATCATTGATAACGGCACGAACTTTACGGCCGACGAGGTAAAACTCTGATGCAAAAACATGGGCATCAAGCTCGATTATGCTTCAGTCTATCACCCACAAACTAACGGTCAGGTCGAGCGAGCAAATGGTCTAACCATGAGCGGCATCAAACCCAGGTTAGTGCGGTCCCTCAAGGAATCTAACATGCACTGGGTAGAGGAGCTCGACTCCGTACTCTGGGGGCTGCGGACCACGCCGAACCGCACTACCGGATACACACCATTCTTTATGGTATATGGCGCAGAGGCAGTTCTGCCCTGCGACATAATACATGACTCACCTCGAGTGCGCATGTACGAAGAAAGAGAAGCCGAGCTCGATCGGCAGGACAGTTTGGACGCCTTGGAGGAGGAGCGTGACGTGGCAAAGGCCCGTTCCGCATTCTATCAACAGCAAGGCTCGAAGATACCAAAGCAGAGAAGTACGGGCCAAAACTTACAATGTTGGCGAGTTAATTCTACGCCTGCCGGTTAAGAAAAAGGACAAACTCAAGCCCAAGTGGGAAGGTCCCTTCGTTATTGACCAAGTCCTGACTGGTGGAGCGTACCGTCTACGGGATGCATCGGATAATCGACTCGAGCCGAACCCATGGAACATAGCCCGACTCCGAAGATTCTACGCCTAGCGCCGGACTCTGTGTTCGTCTCCTTCCTCTGTCCATTTTTTATACACAATCTGTCTTATATTTTTCTCCTTCTCCCCTTCTCTTCTCTCACAGCCTTTAAAGGCCCATTTGTGCCTTGTTTGCACGCAACTGACACACTATCCGCGCTCATCATACCTGGGGGCTTCTTTAACAGAAGCTTATTCATACGGGCTTTATGCCCAACACATGTGTTATCCTTCCACATGTACCCTTTATTCACCATTATATGCATCGATATGACTTAAGTTTTGGCCAAGCTGGGTTGCCTAGCTCTTGTATTTATGCCCTACGTTCCCGTTAATTCGGCTAGGGAATAAGGGGAGCACCTCTGCGATTGTTACTGCCGGGTCAGCCGGATGTGTACCTCAGACTGGGTGAAGCCGAAAGCTAGCGTTCTTAAGGGAATATTCGGTCGGTGAACTAAATATGATTTTTCACTTATTTACTTATGCGCCCCCAGATGTTTTTTCTGCATCTCTTCTCGCAGTCCGGACATGCACTTTAGGGCATGCCTTCCAGGGAAAGGAACCCCTAACGGAACTATTCTCCCTGGAAGATGTTTCTTACTAACCATGTAATATAACATAACTAGTTGGGCACTTGTCTGTTCAAGCACTAATGACCCCTACGCCTGGTCTCCATGCATGCCCCAGTTCTTACATAACCGAGAGGGTATTCAGATACACTCTGGACCGTCGGGTCCCGAGGTTGAAGCGAAAAGGTCTGCCACGACAAACGATCTACAATCCGGCTAGAAGGCATTATACATGTCACTTTAAATTACATAGTCAATTTGACTGGTTGAATTCCTCTTCAATACCATCCAATAGGCTGTCTAGTCTACAGTCCTGTTGGGAATACTTTGCGGCCAATTCTACTTGGCCGTACACTAAGCTCACAGGGATCTCCTTCCCATCGGGCCCCATAGGTCCGACCTCGGCCATGTGGTTTGGGTCAGCCTTCGTGTACCGCGTCTTCACCATGGCCCAGGCTTCCCTGGCACCTTGACGGCAGGCCGATATCTTCCATAATCGGAAGCGCCGCCGCGCTCCCTTCAGCTTCTCCGCAAGATCTCCAAGTCCTTCGGGCACGGAGACGGATGGCCACAAGGTCTGGGCGACGCCTTGCATCACCTGCCAAACTCGTTCATGCAGTTGTGAGAGCTCGGGAAGAAGGTCACCCGTAGAACCGGGCATTTCCTTTGCAGGACGACCTGTTAGCATACCTACAGACATAACTCTGTCAGCCAACTTCCTCGCCGAACTCTTTTTCAAAGTTCGTTCAAGCACTTAATAAATATGCCGCGTCGAAGCCGCCGATTCTCCTTAACGGAGTCCGACAGTTAGGCACGAACATCCTCTAGTCCCACACCCAGCTTGGTGCTGGCATCTAGGAGATCATTCTTCTCCTGCCTCACCCTCGTAAGCACGCTCTCACCGGCCTTCAGCTGGCATAGGAGCTGTTGCTTATCCGGATTTACTCCAGCGTCATCTGCAATTTTATCGTCAGATCTGCATATACGCCGCACTTTATATGATACTTATCATTTGAAGGATATATTACCAGAAGGGGTCTCTTTGGGCTCCCCTGCTGCGGCCAGTGTGGCCTGAAGTTGGGCTTTGCACTCTTCCAGCTCCTGGGACAGTTGGGTATTCTTTTCTCTAAGAACCTACATAACAAATGATCCTTAAATCAGTTATTCTAACTGTTTCAAGTCTCAAGGGCTACTGATATATATAATCACCAAATTTTCTCACCCGTATGTCTTTTACATACTGCTCCGTGGCTCTGGCTAGACCATTTTGAGCGGCACGGAGGTACGCATCTCCCGAGTTGAAGGCATCCAATGCCTCTTGGGAGAAACAAGCGTCACGAAGAACAGTCCGGCGACGCCTGTGGTTCATGGCACTTTCCACCTCGGAATTGGTGGCGGACAGTCTATCTGCATCCTTTGTCGGAGGAGCGCCCGGCGCATGCCTCGTATTCGTGCCCGCCTCCGAATCCGGCCTTGGAACCTGGCTGGTGGAGGCGCGATTAGTAGCCTCTCCAGATATAGTCCGGCGAGCGCTCTTTTTCCTAAAAAGAAGGCATGAGCATTAGTATGCCTCTGAGAATAATGTCTTGGAATAAATATGGCGCGCCATACTGCTGCGCCGGTGTCTCAATCCGGACTGCGTGTCTTTTCAGCCTGCCTGGCCTCGCGGCCCCTTGTTGGCTAGTCGCCACAGGCTCGGCCTTCTGCCTCGAGGACCTCCCCTGCAAAACACGGTTGTTATACGGTAATAAAAAATAGGCAAGGACGGATCCCTTTTCAAAGTACTGGGACTTCGGTCTCAGTTACCTGTGAGGCTGGAAGTAGCCCAGGGTAATCGGCCGTAATGGCCACCAAGGCGTTGTCATTGCTCAATTGGTAAAATACCCCATCGATCAGCTCCACAGATATGTCCGGATCCTCTTGGGAGGCCGGGTCAAGGGACCGTTCCGGGTCCTCGGGTTGTGGAGGAGGGTTGTTTATCTCCCTTACAGCCTGGCGCAGCTCCTGCGTTGAAATCGCTAGACTGAATACTTAACTATGGGAATATGAAATGGATGGGCGAGAAAAAGTGTCCGCTTACCCAGCTCGGAGGATTGTACATAGAAAATCCGCCGTGTGGGTTGACACGGAGGAATTCCTCCTCTTCTCCCTTGTACAAAGTGGATAAGATCTTTATTAGAGCAGCAACCGATTTCGGCCCTTTACGGCCGTAGCGGGTGGCGTCATCCTCCCCGTTGAAATCCCACATGGGGTGGCCTCTATACTGAAGCGGCCGCACCCCCCGCATAATACATGTGGCCATGACCTCGATCATGGTCAATCCGGATCGATCTAACAAACTTATCTGACTCATCAGGTAAAGAATGTCCCTGTCATCTTCCTCCTGGGGGCTCCATGGACGCCAGCTCCGGCGCTTCTTCAAAGGAGTGTTGTCGAACTCAGGGAGGCCAATTCAAATAGGGTCCGGGAGGGGGACGTCTTCTATATAAAACCATTCTGAAGGCCAGTCTTCGGACGTCTTCTTTGGGGTTCCGGATAGATATCCGGTCCCGGCAATACGCCACACTTCGGCTCCGCCCACTTAATATATTGACCCCTCCTGAGAACGGGGCACAAGGCAGAACAACTTCTTCCACAGCACGAAATGAGCCTCACAACCCAAAAACAGCTCGCAAAGGGCTACGAAGCCCGCGATATGCAATATTGAGGCAGGCGTAAGGTTGTGCAACTGGAGGCCGTAGAACTCCAGTAGCCCCCGGAGAAACGGATGAATTGGAAATCCGAGCCCTCTTACCAAATGAGGGACAAGGCATACCCGCTCTCCTTTGGAGGGATTGGGAAGGCTCTCCGCTTGCTCTCCGCCATTATAGGTGGCGAGCCTGGCTCGAACCGGGATCATGTATGCTAGGGGAAGAAATCCCTTGGTCTGAAGCATCACTAATCTGCTGTGCGGGACGGAACATCTCTCCCAATCTCCAGGCTTGGGGCTAGAGGAGCGAGAGGAGGAGCTGCGTCGACCGGCCATTATGGAATGGATCTCTGTCGGATGCGCTCCGATGAAGGCTCGCCAAGGGAGGATGGTGTGATTTGGATCTGAATCCTCGTCTCTTTAATAGGCAGCTCATTCGCACAGCTAGGGGGGTAAATGTAAAAACACCCTGGCTCTTCACATTTGCTCGACACGTGGAAAGTGGCCATTATTGGGCATGGAAGCCAAGGAGCGCAACATTCACGAGAAGCCGGACACTATTTAAACAGGTGCACGGAATTTGGAGAGGAACCCGCCTTGCAATGCCGAAGACAATCTGCGCGCCGGACTCATCGTCATTGAAGCCTGGTTCGGGGGCTACTGAGGGAGTCCTGGATTAGGGGGTGTCCGGATAGCCGGACTATAACCTTTGGCCGGACTCTTAGACTATGAAGATACAAGATTGAAGACTTCATCCCGTGTCCGGATAGGACTTTCCTTGGCGTGGAAGGCAAGCTTGGCAATACGGATATGTAGATCTCCTCCCATTGTAACCGACTCTGTGTAACCCTAGCCCTCTCCTGTGTCTATATAAACCAGAGGGTTTTAGTCCATAGGACGAACAACAATCATACCATAGGCTAGCTTCTAGGGTTTAGCCTCTCTGATCTCGTGGTAGATCTACTCTTGTACTACCCATATCATCAATATTAATCAAGCAGGACGTAGGGTTTTACCTCCATCAAGAGGGCCCAAACCTAGGTAAAACATTGTGTCCCCTGCCTCCTGTTACCATCCGGCCTAGACGCACAGTTCGGGACCCCCTACCCGAGATCCACCGGTTTTGACACCGACACGAACCTTTTTGCTTCAACCTCGGGACCCGATAGTCCGGAGTGTATCCGAATACCCGCACAGTTATATAAGAACCGGGGCATGCGTGGAGACCAGGCGTAGGGGTCATAAGTGCTTGAATAGACAAGTGCCCAACTAGTTATGTTATATTACATGGGTAGTAAGAAACATCTTCCAGGGAGAATAGTTCCGTTAAGGGTTCCTTTCCCTGGGTAAGCATGCCCTAAAGTGCATGTCCGGACTGCGATAGGAAACACAGGAAAAACATTTGGGGGCAGATATGGACAATAAATAAAAATCATCTTTTGTTCACCGACCAAATATTCCCTTAAAACGCTAGCTTTCGGCTTCACCCAATCTGAGGTACACGTCCGGCTGACCCGGCAGTAACAATCACAGAGGTGCTCCCCTTATGCCCTAGCCGAATTAACGGGAACGTCGGGCATAAATACAAGAGCCAGGCAACCCAGCTTGGCCAAAACTTAAGTCATATCGATGCATATAATGGCGAAAAAGGTACATGCGGAAGCATGACACATGTTCGGGGCTGAGGCCTAGATAAATAATTAAGCTTCTGTGAAAGAAGCCCCCAGGTATTATGAGCGCAGCTAGCGCATCTATAATGTGCAAGCGAGGCACAAGTTGGCCCTTAAAGGCCTAGAGAAATAATAACAGAAAGGAAGAAAGAAAAACAAGACAGATAATGTACATGCAAAAAATGGACAAGGGGAGGGGATGAACATAGGGTCCGGTGCTAGGCGTAGAATCTTTGGAGCCTCGCCACGTTCCATGGGTTCGGCTCGAGTTGACTAGTCGATGCATCCCGCAGTCGGTACACTCCACCGGTCAGAACTTGGTCAATAATGAAGGGGCCTTCCCATTTGGGCTCGAGCTTGTTCTTTTTCTTATTCGGCAGGCGTAGAACTAGTTCACCAACATTATAAGTTTTGGCCCGTACTTCTCTGCTTTGGTATCTGCGAGCCTGTTGTTGATAAAATGCGGAACGGGCTTTGGCTATGTCGCGCTCCTCCTCCAGGTTGTCCAGACTGTCCTGCCGATCGAGCTCGGCTTCTCTTTCTTCGTACATGCGCACTCGAGGTGAGTCATGAATTATGTCACAGGGCAAGACTGCCTCTGCGCCGTACACCATAAAGAAGGGTGTGTATCTGGTACTATGATTCGGCGTGGTCCGCAGCCCCCAGAGTACGGAGTCGAGCTCCTCTACCCAGTGCGTGTTAGACTCCGTTAAGGAACACACTAATCTGGGTTTAATGCCGCTCATTATAAGACCGTTTGCTCACTCGACTTGGCCGTTGGTTTGTGGGTGATAGACTGAAGCATAATCGAGCTTGATGCCCATTTTGCTGCACCAGAGTTTTACCTCATCGGCTGTGAAGTTTGTGCCGTTGTCAGTGATGATGCTGTGGGGGACGCCATAACGATATACGACCCCAGATATGAAGTCTATCACTGGTACGGATTCGGCTGTTTTAACAGGCTTGGCCTCTATCCATTTGGTGAATTTATCCACCATGACCAGTAAGTATTTTTTCTTGTGGGTTCCCCCTTTAAGGGGTCCAACCATGTCAAGCCCCCAGACCGCGAAGGGCCATGTAATGGGGATTGTTTGAAGGGCGGTGGGTGGCATGTGGCTTTGATTTGCAAAGAGCTGGCAACCGGCGCAATGTTGGACCAAGTCCTGTGCATCTGCCCGGGCCGTTGGCCAATAGAATCCTATACGGAAGGCCTTGCTTACAAGAGCCCGGGCTGCGGCATGGTGACCGCTGAGTCCGGCGTGGATTTCTGCTAAAAGGTTTCGCCCTTCCTCTTCGGAGATGCACCTTTGAAGGACTCCGGTAGTGCTTTTTTTTATACAATTCTCCCTCGTGGGCCCTATAGGCCTTAGATCGCCGCACTATGCAGCGTGCCTCATTTTGGTCCTCCGGAAGTTCCTGCCTAGTTAGGTAGGCCAGGAATGGTTCTGTCCATGGGGCTATAATGGCCATTATTACGTGGCCTGAAGGTGTGATTTTGGTGGCGGGGCCTCCGATTGTGTCAGAGTATTCGGTATCGGGCATTTTGGCCGGGTCCGGACTATGGTTGTCGGTGTCCCCTTCCCATACTACGGATGGCTTGAACAGCCTTTCCAGAAAGATGTTGGGGGGGACCGCATCGCATTTTGCACCGATGCGGGTGAGGATATCCGCCGCCTGATTGTTTTCCCGAGCCACATGGTGAAATTCGAGCCCCTCGAACCGAGCTGCCATTTTTAGGACGGTGTTTCAGTAGGCCGCCATTTTCGGATCCTTGGCATCAAAGTCTCCATTTATTTGGGATATTGCAAGGTTTGAATCCCCACGCACCTCCAGGCGTTGAATGCCCATGGAGACTGCCATCCGAAGACCATGCAACAGGGCTACGTATTCGGCTGTGTTGTTGGAGTCTGTGTACAATATTTGCAGTACGTACTGGACGGTATCTCCGGTTGGGGACGTCAGGACGACGCCAGCCCCTAGACCAGCCAGCATTTTAGAACCGTCGAAGTGCATGATCCAATTGGAGTATGCGCCGTACTCTTTAGGGAGTTCGGCCTCCGTCCATTCGGCGACAAAGTTGGCCAATACTTGCGACTTAATGGCTCGTCGAGGTTTGTATGTTATGTCGAATGGGAGGAGCTCAACAGCCCATTTGGCAATCTAGCCCGTAGAGTCGCGGTTGTTTATAATATCATTAAGTGGCACTTCCGAGGCTACTGTAATCGAACACTCTTGAAAGTAGTGTCACAGCTTCCGAGATGCCATGAATATCGCGTAGGCTATCTTTTGATAATGTGGGTACCGTGATTTGCATGGAGTGAGGACAGTGGATACATAGTATACCGGCTTTTGAAGAGGGAATTTATGTCCGTCATCTTCTCGTTCGACGACGAGCACTGCGCTTACAACTTGATGGGTTGCCGCAATGTACAACAGCATTGGTTTGCCGATGTTTGGCGCGGCCAGGATTGGGTTGGTTGCCAAAATGGCCTTTATTTCTTCCAATCCGGTTGTGGCAGCGTCCGTCCACTCAAAGTGTTCGGTGCGCTGGAGGAGGCGATAAAGGGGTAAAGCCTTTTCTCCTAAGCGGGAGATAAAGCGGCTTAGAGCCGCCACACATCCTGTTAACTCTTGGATTTGTTTGAGGTCTGTTGGGGTAGCCAACTGTGACAAAGCTAGGATTTTGGCCGAATTAGCTTCAATACCTCTACTGGAGACAATGAAACCCAGGAGCTTTCCAGCTGGTACGCCGAAAACACATTTTTCCGGATTGAGCTTAATGTCGTATGTTAGGAGGTTGACGAATGTGAGCCTCAAGTCGTCTATCAAAGAGTCGACGTGTTTGGTTTTGACGACCACATCGTCTACGTATGCCTCTACTGTTTTGCCGATTTGTTTCTCCAGACATGTCTGAATCATGCGCTGATATGTTGCGCCGGCGTTTTTGAGCCCAAAAGGCATTGTGTTGAAACAGAAGGGACCGTATGGTGTGATGAATGCCGTTGCGGCTTGGTCGGACTCCGCCATCTTGATTTGGTGGTAACCAGAGTATGCGTCGAGGAAACACAATGACTCATGTCCTGCGGTAGCATCGATAATTTGGTCGATGCGGGGGAGGGGGAAGGGATCCTTTGGGCAAGCTTTATTGAGGTCCTTGAAATCGACACAAAAGCGCCATGATTTATCCTTCTTTGGTACCATCACCAGGTTTGCTAGCCAGTCCGGGTGTTTTATCTCTCTGATGAATCCGGCCTCCAATAACTTGGCTAGTTCCTCTCCCATGGCTTGTCTCTTAGGTTCGGAGAAACGCCGAAGAGCTTGCTTGACCGGCTTGAATCCCTTTATGATATTGAGGCTATGCTCGGCCAGCCTGCGTGGGATTCCTGGCATGTCTGAGGGGTGCCAGGCGAATATGTCCCAATTCTCGCGCAAGAACTCTCATAGTGCGGCGTCCACGGCGGGTTTTAACTGTGCCCCGATGGAGGCTGTTTTTGTAGGGTCCGTTGGGTGGACTTGGAATTTGACTATTTCATCCGCTGGTTTAAAAGATGTGGACTTGGATCTCTTATCGAGTATCACGTCGTCCCTGTCCATTGTGGAGCGTAGCGTGGTTAGCTCCTTGGCCGAGAGGGCTTCGGATAATGCCTCGACGGCCAGTGCGGCTGTTTTGTTTTCGGCTCGGGTGATGATTCCGTTGGGCCCTGGCATTTTGAGCTTCATGTACCCGTAATGGGGTACGGCTTGGAAGATCGTGAACGCCTCATGTCCTAAAAGGGCGTGGTATCCACTGCTGAACGGGGCCACTTGAAATGTAATTTCTTCGGACCTGTAATTCTCTGGCGTACCGAATATTACATCTAGTGTGATTTTCCCAGCGCATCGTGCCTCCCGACTGGGTATGATTCCCCTGAAGGTTGTGCTACTTTGCTTAATGCGGTTCCAGTCTATTTCCATTTTTTGAAGAGTTTCCTCATAGATGAGGTTTAATCCGCTGCCGCCGTCCATGAGTACTTTGGTGAGTCGAAAGCCGTCCACAATTGGACTGAGGACCAGTGCAGCTGGTGCTCGGGCTGTTCGGAATTTAGGTTCGTCACTGTCATTGAAGGTAATAGCCGTGTCACTCCATGGATTTATTGCTGCTACATGGCAGATTTCGGCCATGCTGCGGAGTGTTTGCTTGCGCCTATTATTTGACGCAAATGTCTCAAAGACTGTTAACACTGTTTTATTATCCACGAGATGGTGCTCTATGGCATTTGGGATAAGAAGATCCTCACCACTTTTGGCCACCTGCCGGAGTATCCAACATGCTCTAAGGCTGTGTGTTGGTATTGTATCCGTTGTACTGTGAATTTTGCAGGGTCCGTTAAGCCATCCCTCCAGTACGGTTCCATGCCCTGTAGAGGGTTTTTGTTTGTTTGCAACTAGCTCGGGCGTCTTATGATAGTGCACCCTTTTACTTCGGACTGGCGTATATTCGGAGCCAGATTATCCCAAAATTTTGTTTCGCTTTTCCAGGCGCTTTCCATCGCACAGTACTTTCATACTATTGACGCCAATTCAGTGAAGCGTGATATGTCACGGCGACTTAAGGCGTTAAGGATTCCCTTGTCCGTGCAATTATTGCAGAAAAGTGAGACTACATCTTCCTCGCGACAGTCCTTAACCTTGTTCATCACAAAGAGGAATCTAGCCCAATAATGATGTATTGTTTCATGGGGCTCTTGCCTAATGTGGGAAAGATCGTTTATGTCTGGGTGGCTGGGTGGATTTGAGTCCGAATCCCTACCCGATCTGAGCTCCAGGGGCCGAGGCGTTTCCAATCTTGGAAGTTCGGGTTCCGGAGTGTTACCCGATAAATTTGGCCCGCTGCCTGATTCTAGGTTCAGGTCTTGGGTAATGTCCTCTCGTAAGCGGGTATCCAGCTCGGAGAGCTCAGGAATCCGGACATAGTTAGTCCTCAAAATAGAGGAAGAGTTGCCGCATTGTTCCTCCACCACCGCAACGTGATGGGTGACCGGTGGAGAGTTAATCTCCCTTTGATCGGGTTTAAGCCCAATCCGATCATAGTTCATAGCGACTCCCAAGGCGGCGATGCGATCCAAGAGTTCGTTTAGGGAAGAGAGCTCCAATGGATCCATCTGCTCGGCGACTTCCGAGCCGACGTGGAGGCTGTTTTTGATGACCCGAGAAGTCATCATCGGTGCAGCTGCCGAACAGGCAGTCATGACGAAACTGCCTAGCCGGAGAGTTTGGCCGACAGCCAGAGCTCCCGCGGCGGTGATGTTGCTTTTAACAACGAGACGAGGCATCCTTCCTTACGGTGCCGCCACAGAGGAACTCTCAATGAAAGCACCAATGTCGGTGTCAAAACTGGCGGATCTCGGGTAGGGGGTCCCGAACTGTCCGTCTAAGGCGGATGGTAACAGGAGGCAGGGGACACGATGTTTTAACCAGGTTCAGGCCCTCTTGATGGAGGTAAAACCCTATGTCCTGCTTGATTAATTCTTCATGATATGAGTATTACAAGAGTTGATCTACCACGAGATCGAAGAGGCTAAACCCTAGAGGCTAGCCTATGGTATGATTGTTTGTTGTCCTACGGACTAAAACCATCCGGTTTATATAGACACTAGAGGGGGCTAGGGTTACACAAGGTCGGTTACAAAGGAGGAGATATACACATCCGTATTGCCTAGCTTGCCTTCCACGCCAAGTAGAGTCCCATCCGGACACGAGACGGAGTCTTCAATCTTGTATCTTCATAGTCCAACAGTCCGGCCAAAGGATATAATCCGGCTGTCCGGATACCCCCTAATCCAGGACTCCCTCAATCCCATCTCAGATTTCATGGCCTCAAGCCATTTTGCGGAATCTGGGCTCATCATCGCTTCCTCGTAGTTCGTAGGTTCGTCATGGTCAAGTAACATGACCTCCAAAACATGATTACCGTACCACTCTGGTGTGGATCTTACTCTGGTTGACCTACGAGGTTCGGTAGTAACTTGATCTGAAGTTTCATGATCATCATCATTGGCTTCCTCACTCATTGGTGTAGGTGTCACAGGAACCGGTTTCTGTGATGGACTACTTTCCAATAAGGGAGCAGGTACAGTTACCTCATCAAGTTCTACTTTCCTCCCACTTACTTCTTTCGAGAGAAACTCCCTCTCTAGAAAGGATCCATTCTTAGCAACAAATGTCTTGCCTTCGGATCTATGATAGAAGGTGTACCCAACAGTCTCCTTCGGGTATCCTATGAAGACACATTTCTCCGATTTGGGTTCGAGCTTATCAGGTTGAAGCTTTTTCACATAAGCATCACAGCCCCAAACTGTAAGAAACAACAACTCTGGTTTCTTGCCAAACCATAGTTCATAAGGCGTCGTCTCAACGGATTTAGATGGTGCCCTATTTAACGTGAATGCGGCTGTCTCTAAAGCATAACCCCAAAATGATAGCGGTAAATCAGTAAGAGACATCATAAATCGCACCATATCTAGTAAAGTACGATTACGATGTTCGGACACACCATTACATTGTGGTGTTCCGGGTGGCGTGAGTTGCAAAACTATTCCGCATTGTTTCAAATGAAGACCAAACTTGTAACTCAAATATTCTCCTCCACAATCAGATCGTAGAAACTTTATTTTCTTGTTACGATGATTGTCCACTTCACTCTGAAATTCTTTGAACTTTTCAAATGTTTCAGACTTATGTTTCATTAAGTAGATATACCCATATCTGCTCAAATCATCTATGAAGGTGAGAAAATAATGATACCCGCCGCGAGCTTCAACATTCATCGGACCACATACATCAGTATGTATGATTTCCAACAAATCTGTTGCTCGCTCCATAGTTCCGGAGAACAGCGTTTTAGTCATCTTGCCCATGAGGCATGGTTCTCAAGTACCAAGTGATTCCAAAAGTCCATCAGAATGGACTTTCTTCACGCGCTTTACACTAATATGACCTAAACGGCAGTGCCACAAATAAGTTGCACTATCATTATCAACTCTGCATCTTTTGGCCTTAACATTATGAATATGTGTATCACTACTATCGAGATTCATTAAAAATAGTCCACTCTTCAAGGGTGCATGACCATAAAAGATATTACTCATATAAATAGAACAACCATTATTCTCTGATTTAAATGAATAACTGTCAAGCATCAAACAGGATCCAGATATAATGTTCATGCTCAACGCTGGCACCAAATAACAATTATTTAGGTCTAAAACTAATCCCGAAGGCAGTGTGCTGACGGCGATCACATCGACTTTGGGACCATTTCCCACGCGCATCGTCACCTTGTCCTTAGCCAATCTTTGTTTAATCCGTAGTCCCTGTTTCGAGTTGCAAATATTAACAACAGAACTAGTATCAAATACCCAGGTGCTACTGCGAGCTTTAGTAAGGTACACATCAATAACATTTATATCACATATACCTTTGTTCACCTTGCCATCCTTCTTATCCGCCAAATACTTGGGGCAGTTCCGCTTCCAGTGACCAGTCCCTTTGCAGTAGAAGCACTTAGTATCAGGCTTAGGTCCAGATTTGGGTTTCTTTTCTTGAGCAACAACTTGTTTGCCATTCTTCTTGAAGTTCCCTTTATTCTTCCCTTTACCCTTTTTCTTGAAACTGGTGGTCTTGTTGACCATCAACACTTGATGCTCCTTCTTGATTTCTACCTCCGCAGCTTTTAGCATTGCGAAGAGCTCGGGAATTGTCTTATCCATCCCTTGCATATTATAGTTCATCAGGAAGCTCTTGTAGCTTGGTGGCAGTGATTGAAGAACTCTGTCAATGACACTATCAACAGGAAGATTAACTCCCAGTTGAGTCAAGTGGTTATGGTACCCAAACATTCTGAGTATATGTTCACTGACAGAACTATTCTCCTCCATCTTGCAGCTGTAGAACTTATTGGAGACTTCATATCTCTCAATCCGGGTATTTGCTAGAAATATTAACTTCAACTCCTAGAACATCTCATATGCTCCATGACGTTCAAAATGTCATTGAAGTCCCGGTTCTAAGCTGTGAAGCATGGCACACTGAACTATCGAGTAGTCATCAACTTTGCTCTGCCAGATGTTCATAACATCTGGCATTGCTCCCGCAGCGGGTTTGGCACCTAGCGGTGCTTCCAAGACGTAATTCTTCTGTGCAGCAACGAGGATAATCCACAAGTTACGGACCCAGTCCATGTAATTGCTACCATCATCTTTCAACTTTGCTTTCTCAAGGAACACATTAAAATTTAATGGAACAACAGCACGGGCCATCTATTACAACAACATAGACAAGCAAAATACTATCAGGTACTAAGTTCATGATAAATTAAAGTTCAATTAATCATATTTAAGAACTCCCACTTAGATAGACATCCCTCTAATCATCTATGTGATCACGTGATCCAAATCAACTAAACCATGACCGATCATCACGTGAAATGGAGTAGTTTTCAATGGTGAACATCACTATGTTGATCATATCTACTATATGATTCACGCTCGACCCTTCGGTCTCAGTGTTCCGAGGCCATATCTGCATATGCTAGGCTCGTCAAGTTTAACCCAAGTATTTCTGCATGTGCAAAACTGGCTTGCACCCGTTGTATTTGAACATAGAGCTTATCACACCCGATCATCACGTGGTGTCTCGGCACGGCGAATGCTACCTCTTGAGCACTGTGTTGGTTTTCCCTGAAGAGGAAGGTATGATGCAGCAAAGTAGCATAAGTATTTCCCTTAGTTTTTGAGAACCAAGGTATCAATCTAGTAGGAGGCTACGCGCGAGTCCCTCGCACCTGCACAAAAAAATAAATCCTCGCAACCAACGCGATAAGGGGTTGTCAATCCCTACACGGCCACTTACGAGAGTGAGATCTGATAGATATGATAAGATAATATTTTTGGTATTTTTGTGATAAAGATGCAAAGTAAAATAAAAGCAAAGGAAATAACTAAGTAGTAGGAGATTAATATGATGAAGATAGACCCGGGGGCCATAGGTTTCACTAGTTACTTCTCTCGAGAGCATAAGTATTCTACGGTGGGTGAACAAATTACTGTTGAGCAATTGACAGAATTGAGCATAGTTATGAGAATATCTAGGTATGATCATGTATATAGGTATCACGTCCGAGATAAGTAGACCGACTCCTACCTGCATCTACTACTATTACTCCACTCATCGACCGCTATCCAGCATGCATCTAGAGTATTAAGTTAATGAAAGCAGAGTAACGCCTTAAGCAAGATGACATGACGTAGAGGGATAAACTCATGCAATATGATGAAAACCCCATCTTGTTATCCTCGATGGCAAAAATACAATACGTGCCTTGCTGCCCCTACTGTCACTGGGAAAGGACACCGCAAGATTGAACCCAAAGCTAAGCACTTCTCCCATTGCAAGAAAGATCAATCTAGTAGGCCAAACCAAAATGATAATTCGAAGAGACTTGCAAAGATAACCAATCATACATAAAATAATTCAGAGAAGATTCAAATATTGTTCATAGATAGACTTGATCATAAACCCACAATTCATCAGTCTCAACAAACACACCGCAAAAAGAAGATTACATCGAATAGTTCTCCACAAGAGAGGGGGAGAACATTGTATTGAGATCCAAAAAGAGAGAAGAAGCCATCTAGCTAATAACTATGGACCCGTAGGTCTGAGGTGAACTACTCACACTTCATTAGAGGGGCTATGGTGTTGATGTAGAAGCCCTCCGTGATCGATGCCCGCTCCGGCGGAGCTCCGGAATAGACCCCAAGATGGGATCTCGTGGATACAGAAAGTTGCAGCGGTGGAATTAGGGTTTTGGCTCCATATCTGATCATTTGGGGGTACGTAGGTATATATAGGAGGAAGGAGTACGTCGGTGGAGCAACAGGGGCCCCACGAGGGTGGAGGGCGCGCCTGGGGGGGTAGGCGCGCCCCCTACCTTGTGGCCTCCTCTTTTGTGTCTTGACGTAGGGTCCAAGTCTCTTGGGTCTTGTTCGTTGAGAAAATCACGTTCCCGAAGGTTGCATTCCGTTTGGACTCCGTTTGATATTCCTTTTCTTTGAAACCCTAAAACAGGCAAAAAACAACAATTCTGGGTTGGGCCTCCAGTTAATAGGTTAGTCCCAAAAATAATATAAAAGTGGATAATAAAGCCCAATAATGTCCAAAACAGTATATAATATAGCATGGAGGAATAAAAAATTATAGATACGTTGGAGACGTATCAAGCGTCCCCAAGCTTAATTCCTGCTCGTCCTCGAGTAGGTAAATGATAAAAACAGAATTTTTGATGCGGAGTGCTACTTGGCATAATTTTAATGTAATTCTTCTTAATTGTGGTATGAATATTCAGATCCAAAAGATTCAAGACAAAAGTTCATATTGACATACAAATAATAATACTTCAAGCATACTAACAAAGCAATTATGTCTTCTCAAAATAACATGACCAAAGAAAGTTCATCCCTACAAAATCATATAGTTTAGTCATGCTCCATTTTTGTCACACAAGAATGCTCTCATTATGCACAACCCCGATGACAAGCCAATCAATTGTTTCATACTTTAGTAATCTCAAACCTATAAACTTCCACGCAATATATGAGCGCGAGCCATGGACATAACACTATGGGTGGAATAGAATATAATGAGGGGGGTTATCTGGAGAAGACAAAAAAGGAGAAAGTCTCACATCAACGAGGCTAATCAATGGGCTATGGAGATGCCCACCGATTGATGTTAATGCAAGGAGTAGGGATTGCCATGCAATGGATGCACTAGAGCTATAAATGTATGAAATCTCAACAAAAGAAACTAAGTGGGTGTGCATCCAACTTGCTTGATCATGAAGACCTAGGGCACTTGAGGAGGCCCATTGTTGGAATATACAAGCCAAGTTCTATAATGAAAATTCCCACTAGTATATGAAAGTGACAAAACAAGAGACTCTCTATCATGAAGATTACAGTGCTACTTTGAAACACAAGTGTGGCAAAGGATAGTAACATTGCCCCTTCTCTCTTTTTCTCTCATTTTTTTATTTGTCCCTTCTCTTTTTTTATATGGCCTTTCTCTTTTTTTATAATTCCTCACTTGGGACAATGATCTAGAGAATGATGATCATCACACTTCTATTTATTTACAACTCAATGATTACAACTCGATACTAGAAGAAAAGATGACTCTATATGAATGCCTCCGGCGGTGTACCGGGATATGCAATGAACCAAGAGTGACATGTATGAAAGAATTATGAACGGTGGCTTTGCCACAAATACTATGTCAACCACATGATCATGCTAAGCAATATGACAATAATGAATGTGTCATGATAAACGGAATGGTGGAAAGTTGCATGGCAATATATCTCAGAATGGCTATGGAAATGCCATAATAGGTAGGTATGGTGGCTGTTTTGAGGAAGATATAAGGAGGTTTATGTGTGAAAGAGCGTATCATATCACAGGGTTTGGATGCACCGACGAAGTTTGCGCCAACTCTCAATGTGAGAAAGGGCAATGCACGGTACCGAAGAGCCTAGCAAGGATGGAAGGGTGAGAGTGCGTATAATCCATGGACTCAACATTAGTCATAAGGAACTCACATACTTATTGCAAAAATCTACAAGTCATCACAAAGCAAAGTATTACGCGCATGCTCCTAGGGGGATAGATTGGTAGGAAAAGACCATCGCTCGTCCCTGACCGCCACTCATAAGGAGGACAATCAAATAACACCTCATGTTTCAAATTTGTTACATAACGCTTACCATACGTGCGTTCTACGGGACTTGCAAACTTCAACACAAGCATTTCTCAATTTCACAACTACTCAACTAGCACGACTTTGATATTATTACCTCCATATCTCAAAATAATCATCAAGCATCAAACTTCTCTTAGTATTCAAAACACTCATAAGAAAATTTTACTAATCTTGAATACCTAGCATAATAGGATTTCAAGTAAATTACCATGCTATTTAAGACTATATAACTCAAAACATATAAGCGAAGCACATAAAGTATTCTAACAAATTCAAAATCATGTATGGCTCTCTCAAAAGGTGTGTACAGCAAGGATGATTGTGGTAAACTAAAAAGTAAAGACTCAAATCATACAAGACGCTCCAAGCAAAACACATATCATGTGGCGAATAAAAATATAGCTCCAAGTAAAGTTACCGATAGAAGTAGACGAAAGAGGGGATGCCTTCCGGGGCATCCCCAAGCTTTGTATTTTAGGTGTCCTTAGATTATCTTGGGGGTTCCATGGGCATACCCAAGCTTAGACTCTTGCCACTCCTTGTTCCATAATCCATCAAATCTTTACCCAAAACTTGAAAACTTCACAACACAAAACTCAAAGTAGAGAATCTCGTGAGCTCCGTTAGCGAAAGAAAACAAAAGACCACTTCAAGGTACTGTAATTAACTCATTCTTTATTTATATTGGTGTTAAACCTACTGTATTCCAACTTCTCTATGGTTTATAAACTATTTTACTAGCCATAGATTCATCAAAATAAGCAAACAACACACAAAAAACAGAATCTGTCAAAAACAGAACTGTCTGTAGTAATCTGTAGCTAGCGCAAGATATGGAACCCCAAAAATTCTAAAATAAATTTATGGACGTGAGGAATTTATCTATTAATCATCTTCAAAAATAATTAACTAAATACCACTTTCCAAATAAAAATGACAGCAGTTCTCGTGAGCGCTAAAGTTTCTGTTTTTTACAGCAAGTGTAACAAGACTTTCCCCAAGTCTTCCCAACGGTTCTACTTGGCACAAACACCAATTAAACACAAAAAATACAACCAAAACAGAGGCTATATAAATTAGTTATTAAATAAAAGCATGTAAAAATATTGGGTTGTCTCCCAATAAGCGCTTTTCTTTAAAGCCTTTTTAGCTAGGCATTGATAATTTTAATGATGCTCACATGAAAGACAAGAATTGAAGCACAAAGAGAGCATCATAAAACATGTGACAAACACATCTAAGTCTAACATACTTCCTATGCATAGGAATATTATAGGCAAACAAATTATCATGACAAGCAAAAACTAGCATATGCATGGAAGAGGAAAGAAACAATAGTAATCTCAACATAACGAGAGGTAATTTAGTAACATGAAAATTTCTACCACCATATTTTCCTCTCTCATAATAATTACATGTAGGATCATAAGAAAATTCAACAAAATAGCTATCATATAAAATATTTTCAACACGATCCAC
Organism: Triticum urartu; assembly: GCF_003073215.2. Lineage (NCBI taxonomy): Eukaryota > Viridiplantae > Streptophyta > Magnoliopsida > Poales > Poaceae > Triticum > Triticum urartu. Next base: position 104,895,401 of record NC_053023.1, read on the forward strand.
ATGCATGCAAAGTTGACACTCTTCCAAAATAGTGGGATTAACATTAACTAAAGTCATGACCTCTCCAAACCCACTTTAATCAAAAATTTCATAAGATTGAACATTCTCCAAATATGTGGGATCTAAAGTTGACACTCTTCCAAACCCACTTTCAATAATATTGCAAACACTATTATCAATCTCATATTCATCATGGGGCTTAAATAAATTTTCAAGATCACAAGAAGAATCACCCCAATCATGATCATTGCAACAAGTAGAGGTCATAGCAAAACTAGCATCCCCAAGCTTAGGGTTTTGCATATTATTAGCACAATTTATATCAATAGAATTTATACTATCATCATTGCAATCATGCTTTTTATTCAAAGATCCATCAGGAATCACTCCATACGGTACTTTATCACAATTTTCAGATTCACAAATTTCAAGCAAAACTTCATAAAGATAATCTAGTGCACAAAACTCACTAGCAATTGGTTCATTATAATTGGATCTCTTAAAAAGATTAGCAAGCGGATGAGGATCCATAGATCTTAGGTTCTCTGTTTAGTAATAAATAAACAATTGTTCCAACCAAACTAGCAAACGAGCCAAGTAAGACATCAAAGCAAATGGAAAGACGAACAGAAGAAGGGTGAATAAAACGGCAAGGGTGAAGTGGGGGAGAGGAAAACGAGAGGCAAATGGAAAATAATGTAATGAGGGAGATAAGGGTATGTGATGGGTACTTGGTATATTGACTTTTGCGTAGACCTCCCCGGCAACGGCGCCAGAAATCCTTCTTGCTACCTCTTAAGCACCGCGTTGGTTTTCCCTGAAGAGGAAGGGATGATGCAGCAAAGTAGCGTAAGTATTTCCCTTAGTTTTTGAGAACCAAGGTATCAATCCAGTAGGAGGCTACGCGCGAGTCCCTCGCACCTGCGTAAAACAAATAAATCCTCGCAACCAACGCGATAATGGGTTGTCAATCCCTACACGGCCACTTACGAGAGTGAGATCTGATAGATATGATAAGATAATATTTTTGGTATTTTTGTGATAAAGATGCAAAGTAAAATAAAAGCAAAGGAAATAATGAAGTAGTAGGAGATTAATATGATGAAGATAGACCCGGGGGCCATAGGTTTCACTAGTGGCTTCTCTCGAGAGCATAAGTATTCTACGGTGGGTGAACAAATTACTATTGAGCAATTGATAGAATTGAGCATAGTTATGAGAATATCTATGTATGATCATGTATATAGGCATCACGTCCGAGATAAGTAGACCGACTCCTGCCTGCATCTACTACTATTACTCCACCCATCGACCGCTATCCAGCATGCATCTAGAGTATTAAGTTAATGAAAACAGAGTAACGCCTTAAGCAAGATGACATGATGTAGAGGGATAAACTCATGCAATATGATGAAAACCCCATCTTGTTATCCTCGATGGCAACAATACAATATGTGCCTTGCTGCCCCTACTGTCATTGGGAAAGGACACCGCAAGATTGAACCCAAAGCTAAGCACTTCTTCCATTGCAAGAAAGATCAATCTAGTAGGCCAAACCAAACTGATAATTTGAAGAGACTTGCAAAGATAACCAATCATACATAAAAGAATTCAGAGAAGATTCAAATATTGTTCATAGATATACTTGATCATAAACCCACAATTCATCGGTCTCAACAAGCACACCGCAAAAAGAAGATTACATCGAATAGTTCTCCACAAGAGAGGGGGAGAACATTGTATTGAGATCCAAAAAGAGAGAAGAAGCCATCTAGCTAATAACTATGGACCCGTAGGTTTGAGGTGAACTACTCACACTTCATCGGAGGGGCTATGGTGTTGATGTAGAAGCTCTCCGTGATCGATGCCACCTCCGACGGAGATCCGGAACAGACCCCAAGATGGGATCTCGTGGATACAAAAAGTTGCGGCGGTGGAATTAGGGTTTTGGCTCCATATCTGATTGTTTGGGGGTACGTAGGTATATACAGGAGGAAGGAGTACGTCGGTGGAGCAACAGGGGACCCACGAGGGTGGAGGGCGCACCTTGGGGGGGGATAGGCGTGCCCCCTACCTCGTGGCCTCCTATTTTGTGTCTTGACGTAGGGTCCAAATCTCCTGGGTCTTGTTCGTTGAGAAAATCACGTTCCCGAAGGTTTCATTCCGTTTGGACTCCGCTTGATATTCCTTTTTCTTCGAAACCCTAAAACGGGCAAAAACAAAAATTCTAGGCTGGGCCGCCGATTAATAGGTTAGTCCCAAAAATAATATAGAAGTGGATAATAAAGCCCAATAATGTCCAAAACAGTAGATAATATAGCATGGAGCAATAAAAAATTATAGATATGTTGGAGATGTATCAACGAACTTTGGCAACGGCGCATACTCAGGGAGAACACTTGTACCTTGAAATTTAGTGAGAGATCATCTTATAGTGCTACCGTCAAACAAGCAGAATAAGATGCATAAAGGATAAACATCACATGCAATCAATATAAGTGATATGATATGGCCATCATCATCTTATGCCTTTGATCTCCATCTCCAAAGCACCGTCATGATCACCATCGCCACCAGCGTGACACCTTGATCTCCATCTGTAACGCCCACGATGCGGCTATATCTCCCACGTGTCGAAGCATGACTTAGAGGCATAACCGCATTGTAAGAAATGTCGCAAGTGAGGTAATCTTCACAACAACCCATGTAATGAAAAAGGAAAAGAGGTACATAGTTGGCTTACACTCGCCACGTCACACAATAGCATAAATATCATTACATTCATCCAGATACAAGCAAGGTCCGACTACGGAACCAAAATAAAGAACAACCCCAAATGCGACAAAGTTCCCGATCGCCCCAACTGGGCTCCACTACTGATCGTCTGGAAAGGAAACGTAGTATCCTCCTGAGTCCTCATCGAACTCCCACTTGAGCTCAGTCGAATCACCTGGAGCGTTATCATCGGTCCCTGCATCTGGTTTTGGAAGTAATCCGTGAGTCACGGGGACTCAGCAATCTCACACTCTCGCGATCAAGACTATTTAAGCTTAAAGGTAGGGAAAAGGTATGAGGTGGAGTTGCAGTAAGCAACTAGCATATATGGTGGCTAACATACGCAAATGAGAGTTAGAAGAGAAGGCTAAGGCATGATCGATGAACTATGATCAAGAGGTGATCCTAGAACAACCAACGATCAAGCATAACACGAGACCGTGTTCTCTTCCCGGACTTTGCCGAAAAGAGACCATCACGGCCACACACTCTGTTGATTCATTTTAATTAAGTTAAGTTTAAGGTTTTCTACAACCGGACATTAACAAATTCCCATCTTCCCATAACCACGGGCACGGCTTTCGAAAGTTCAAATCACTGCAGGGGAGTCCCAACTTAGCCCATCACAAGCTCTCACGGTCAATGAAGGATATTCCTTCTCCCAAGATGATCCGATCACACTCGGAATCCCGGTTACAAGACATCTCAACAATGGTAAAACAAGTCCAGCAAAGCCGCCCGAATGTGCCAACAAATCCCAATAGGAGCTGCACATATCTCGTTCTCAGGGCACACTCAGATGAGCACTCCGTACAACTAAAACCAAACCTCGAGTTTCCCCGAGGGGGCGCTGCAAAGGGCTCTAGTTTGGACCAACACTCAGAGGAGCACTGGCCCGGGGGGTTTAAATAAAGATGACCCTCGGGCTCCGGAAACCCAAGGGAAAAAGAGGCTAGGTGGCAAATGGTAAAACCAATGTTGGGCATTGCTGCAGGAGTTTTATTCAAGGCGAACTGTCAAGGGGTTCCCATTATAACCCAACCGTGTAAGGAACGCAAAAATCAAGGAACATAACACCGGTATGACAGAAACTAGGGCGGCAAGAGTGGAACAAAACACCAGGCATAAGGCCGAGCCTTCCACCCTTTACCAAGTATATAGATTCATTAAAATAGACAAGATATAATAATGATATCCCAACAATAAACATGTTCCAACAAGGAACAAACTCCAATCTTTACCTGCATCTAGCAACACTATAAGAGGGGCTGAGCAAAGCGGTAACATAGCCAAACAACAGTTTGCTAGGACTAGGTGGGTTAGAGGTTTGACATGGCAATATGGGAGGCAAGATAAGTAAGTGGTAGGTATCGTAGCATAGACATAGCAATAGAGCGAGCATCTAGCAAGCAAAAATAGAAGTGATTTCGAGGGTATGGTCATCTTTCCTGCAAAGTTCTCCGAGTTGACGTTAGCTTCATCCTCGTAAACGTACTCAACGGGCTCCTCGATCACGTACTCGTCTCCCGGCTCTACCCAAAGCAAGAACACAAGCAAAGGGAGACACAATCAACCACGTGCAATGCACAAGCAACATGATGCAAAACTTGGCATGATATGCGGGATGCGATATGCAATGCATATGCATGTTTTGGAAAGGAAAGATTGAACCTGGCCTCAACTTGTAAAACAAAGAGTGCCACTGGAAAGATGAGTTGATTTCGGTCGAAATCGATATAAAGATCACCGGAGTCAGATGCACGGTTTGCAAATGACAAGCAAAACAAATATGGCACCGATCTGTGATTAATAGCACAAGACCATGTAAATGCATTAAGAACAACAAGCTACTGCACTCTAACAAGGCAAAAAAATACATGGCAGGGATCCACTCAAGATGCTTGACAAAATATGAACACTGAGCTACGGCTAATTCACTCAATAGCAGGTTCAAACAAGCATGGCAAAAGTGCAAAAGATATCAGGTTACAGACTTAGTGAAAATAACAAGTCAGGAATTTAATATCAGGAAGCAATGTTTAGAGCAAGGTAACAACATGCTACAGGAACATATCATGGCAAAGCAAAGCATGGAATGAAGATACTCAAAGCATACAACAAAAGTCCCTTACTAACCATAAGCCAAAAGGGATCAGAAAATACAATGGCAACCATGTGAACATAGCAATTATCGTTAACAGATTCAGACTTAGTAGAAAACTGGAACATGGCAAAACAGATATTAAGTAGGCATGTTTACGAGCTCGATGCACTCACCACAAGGCATTGCATGACAAACTAAGCATACACCTAGCAAGTAGACATGGCATAGAAGCTAAACATGGCAAGAACAACAACATAGCATGCACAGATCAACTACAACAAGCTCGGCAAAAATGCTTAACATGTAAACATTCTGCCAGGAACATTTTATAGCAAAAGTAGAGCTCGATTGAGTCAAGCTAGGGTGCTCCATAATTGCAAACAAATACATGGATGGATAGAGCACCACAATATCTACAAAACATCCTTACTGATCATTCTCAAAAGAGGCACGGATCACTCGGTAGCAACATGAATACATGGCATAAAAATATTGACAGGACAAAGACTTAGAATATTTCCAAGTCCCTGAAATCAGCAACATTAAGAGGGCTAATTTGCATGCTTGTGCTAGTCACCACAGAGATCACAAAAATACATGGCATACACCCCTGTAAAGATGGCATGGCATACTTCAAAACTCATGTAGAGCTCAAGTTCATAGGAGGCACACATCAATCATGGCAAAAATGACAAAAGTCCAATCACTGATATGAATCTGAAACTAATATAAACTAGCACTCTTGCAATAGCATTTAGGGCATCAAGATGAGCTCAAATGAACATGATGCAATGAGATGAAATGAAGTACTCGTCGAGACGAACAATTTGATATGCTACACGCCCAAAACGAAGCCACAGATACAGAGTTATGCCATGATGAAAAATGTATAAAAGTACTGGGGTTAGGGCAAAAGTCAACCGATTCTCAGATCTGGATCGGGTACTGTAGCAACACGGGGTTCGAGGTTCGCCGGTCGGAGAAGGTCGCCGGAGGGAGAGGAGACGGCGGATCCGGTGCGGGGCGGCGCCGGGAAGGTAGGAGGCGACCGGATCCGGTGCGGGGCGGCGCCGGCGGGGTTGAAGATGACCGGAGGAGGTCGGCGGTGGGACAGCTCGTGGTGGCCGGACCTCGCGGCGGCGAGGCGCGCGACACCGGCGGGCGGCGGAGCGACGTCGGGGGCGGCGTGCGGCGTCGGGGCGAAGGAGGCAGGCGGCGGCGGACGCGGGATGGGCCGCGGGGGCCGGCGCTGGGCTTCGGCGGGCCCGCGTGGTCGGCGGCGATGTGGCGCCCACGGGGACACGTGTCACGCGCTGGTGATATGTCCGGCGGAGCGGGCGGACGTGTCTGGCCGACCGGATTTTTGTCCTGCGGCGCGAGGAGAGGGAGGGGTCTAGGGTTTCGTCCGGATTTGGAATGGGAGGACCTTTTATAGGTAGGAGGAGCTAGGAGGCTCCAAATTGAGCACGGTTTTCGGCCACGTGATCGTGATCGAACGATCTAGATGATGGAAGGGGTTTAGGTGGGTTTTGGGCCACTTTGGAGAGGTGTTGGGCTGCAACACACACGAGGCCTTTTCGGTCCCTCGGTTAACCATTGGAGTATTAAACGAAGTCTAAATGGCACGAAACTTGACAGGCGGTCTACCGGTAGTAAACCAAGGCCGCTTGGCAAGTCTCGGTCCAATCCGAAAACGTTGAACACCCGCACACGAAAAGAGGTAGAAAGGGACATTGGAGGACATAGGAGCGCCGGAATGCAAAATGGACAACGGGGAAAATGCTCGGATGCATGAGACGAACATGTATGCAAATGCAATGCACATGATGACATGATATGAGATGCATGACAAAGGCAAAACAACACGAAGAAAAAAACCCGACAACGAGGAAATATCATAACTTAGTGCCGAAAATGGAAAGAGTTGGAATACAAATATGGCATGTTACATATGGGGTGTTACACCATCGTAGCATCGTTATCGTCTCGCCAAATATTGCTGCCACGACTATCGCTACCATTTAGTGATAAGGTAAAGCAATTACAGGGTGATTGCATTGCATACAATAAAGCGACAACCATATGGCTCCTGCCAGTTGTCGATAACTTCGTTACAAAACATGATCATCTCATACAATAAAATATAGCATCATACCTTGACCATATCACATCACAACATGCCCTGCAAAAACAAGTTAGACGTCCTCTACTTTGTTGTTGCAAGTTTTACGTGGCTGCTACGGGCTGAGCAAGAACCGTTCTTATCTACGCATCAAAACCACAACGATATTTCGTCAAGTTAGTGTTGTTTTAACCTTCAACAAGGAGCGGGCGTAGTCACACTCGGTTCAACTAAAGTTGGAGAAACTGACACCCGCCAGCCACCTGTGTGTAAAGCACGTCGGTAGAACCAGTCTCACGTAAGCGTACGCGTAATGTTGGTCCGGGCCGCTTCATTCAACAATACCGCCGAACCAAAGTATGACATGCTGGTAAGCAGTATGACTTGTATCGCCCACAACTCACTTGTGCTTTACTCGTGCATATAATGTTGGGGATCGTAGCAGAAATTCAAAATTTTCCTACATGTCACCAAGATCAATCTATGGAGAGACTAGCAATGAGAGAGAGGAGTGCATCTTCATACCCTTGAAGATCGCAATGCGGAAGCGTTACAAGAACGCGGTTGGTGGAGTCGTACACGCAATGATTCAGATCGCGGTCGATTCTGATCTAAGCGCCGAACAACGGTGCCTCCGCGTTCAACACACGTACAACCCAGTGACGTCTCCCATGCCTTGATCCAGCAAGGAGAGAGGGAGAGGTTGGGGAAGACTCCATCCAGCAGCAGCACAACGGCATGGTGATCGTGGAGGAGCGCGGTATTCCAGCAGGGCTTCGCCAAGCACTACGAGAGACGAGGAGGGAGAGGGGTAGGGCTGCACCAAGAGAGAGATCAAATCACATATGTTGGGTAGCCCCATACCTCAAGTATATATAGGGGAGGGGAGGGGCTGCGCCCTCTCTAGGGTTCCCTCCCCAAGGGGGGGGGGTAGCCCTAGATCCCATCTAGGGTGGCGGCTAGAGGGGAGAGGCAGAGAGGGGGGCGCCCTAGGGTGGGCCTTAAGGCCCATCTGGACCTAGGGTTTGCACCCTCCCACTCTCCCTGTGCCTTGGGCCTTGGTGGGGGGGGCGCACCAGCCTACCTGGGACTGGGCCCCTCCTACACTTGGCCCACGCAGCCTTCTGGGGCTGGTGGCCCCACCTGGTGGACCCCCGGGACCCTCCCGGTGGTCCCGGTACGTTACCGATAGCACCCGAAACTTTTTCGGTGACCAAAACGGGACTTCCCATATAAAAATCTTTACCTCCGGACCATTCCGGAACTCCTCTTGACGTCCGGGATCTCATCCGGGACTCTGAACAACATTCGGTAACCACGTACATACTTTCCCTATAACCCTAGCATCATCGAACCTTAAGTGTGTAGACCCTACGGGTTCGGGAACCATGTAGACATGACCGAGACAACTCTCCGGCCAATAACCAACAGCGGGATCTGGATACCCATGTTGGCTCCCACATGTTCCACGATGATCTCATCGGATGAACCACGATGTCAAGGATTCAATCAATCCCGTATACAATTCCCTTTGTCTATCGGTACGATACTTGCCCGAGATTCGATCGTCGGTATCCCGATACCTCGTTCAATCTCGTTACCAGCAAGTCTCTTTACTCGTTCCGTAACACATCATCTCGTGATCAACTCCTTGGTCACATTGTGCACATTATGATTATGTCCTACCAAGTGGGCCCAGAGATACCTCTCCGTTACACGGAGTGACAAATCCCAGTCTCGATTCGTGCCAACCCAACAGACACTTTCGGAGATACCCGCAGTGCACCTTTATAGCCACCCAGTTATGTTGTGACGTTTGGTGCACCCAAAGCATTCCTACGGTATCCGGGAGTTGCACAATCTCATGGTCTAAGGAAATGATACTTGACATTAGAAAAGCTTTAGCATACGAACTACACGATCTTGTGCTAGGCTTAGGATTGGGTCTTGTCCATCACATCATTCTCCTAATGATGTGATCCCGTCATCAACGACATCCAATGTCCATGGTCAGGAAACGGTAACCATCTATTGATCAACGAGCTAGTCAACTAGAGGCTTACTAGGGACATGGTGTTGTCTATGTATCCACACATGTATCTGAGTTTCCTATCAATACAATTTTAGCATGGATAATAAACGATTATCATGAACAAGGAAATATAATAATAACTAATTTATTATTGCCTCTAGGGCATATTTCCAACATATAACATCTACGCATAAACCTGGCTCTGATACCACTGTTGGGGAACGTAGTAATTTCAAAAAAATTCCTACGCACACGCATTGTCGAGGAAATCGTTAACTGTTAATTGCTCGGTTGGCTAGTGAGTAGGGGATTAATAGGCTAATTGGCAAGTTAATCGGCCATTTAATCAATTAATCAGACGATTTATCAGTTTATCGGCTACTGGGTGACCCTATGAGTAGGGATTAATCGGCAAGTTAACTGGTTAATCGGATGAATTCTTGAACAGGGCGCACACACAAGATCATGGTGATGCATAGCAACGAGAGGGAAGAGTATCGTCCATGTACCCTCGTAAACCGTAAGCGAAAGTGTTATGAGAACGTGGTTGATGTAGTCGTACGTCTTCATGATCTGACCGATCCAAGTACTGAACGTACGGCACCTCCGAGTTCAGCACACATTCAGCTCGGTGACGTCCCACGAACTCTGATCCAACAGAGCTTCACGGGAGAGTTCCATCAGCACGGCGGCGTGATGACGGTGATGATGTTGCTACCGACGCAGGGCTTCACCTAAGCACCGCTACTATATGATCGAGGTGGATTATGGTGGAGGGGGGCACCGCACACGGCTTGGAACAATCAACTTGTGTGTTCTAGGGTGCCCCCCTGCCCCAGTATATAAAGGAGCAAGGGGGAGGCCGGCCGGCCCTTGCAGGGCGCGCTAGGAGGAGGAGTCCTCCTCCTAGTAGGAGTAGGACTCCCCTTTCCTACTCCTACTAGGAGGGGGAAAGGAAGGAGGAGAGGGAGAAGGAAGGAGAGGGAGGAAAGGAGGAAAGGGGGGCTGGCCCCCTAGTCCAATTCGGTTTGGGCTAGGGGGGCGCACGCCCTGCCTTCTCTCTTCCACCACTTGGCCCATGAGGCCCAATACTTCTTCCCCGTATTCCCGTAACTCCCCGGTACTCCGAAAAATACCCGAATCACTCGTAACCTTTCCGATGTCCGAATATAGTCGTCCAATATATTGATCTTTACATCTCGACCATTTCGAGACTCCTCGTCATGTCCCCGATCTCATCCGGGACTCCAAACTACCTTCGGTACATCAAATCACATAAACTCATAATATCGATCGTCACCGAACGTTAAGCACGCGGACCCTACGGGTTCGAGAACTATGTAGACATGACCGAGACACATCTCCGGTCAATAACCAATAGCGGAACCTGGATGTTCATATTGGCTCCTACATATTCTATGAAGATCTTTATCGGTCAAACCGTATAACAACATATGTTGTTCCCTTTGTCATCGGTATGTTACTTGCCCGAGATTCGATCGTCGGTATCTCAATACCTAGCTCAATCTCGTTACCGACAAGTCTCTTTACTCGTTCCGTAATGCATCATCCCGCAACTAACTCATTAGTTGCTTTGCTTGCAAGGCTTATAGTGATGTGCATTACCGAGAGGGCGCAGAGATACCTCTCCGACAATCGGAGTGACAAATCCTAATCTCGATCTATGCCAACTCAACAAGTATCATCGGAGATACCTGTAGAGCACATTTATAATCACCCAGTTACGTTGTGACGTTTGGTAGCACATAAAGTGTTCCTCCGGTAATCGGGAGTTGCATAATCTCACAGTCATAGAAACATGTATAAGTCATGAAGAAAGCAATAGCAGTAAACTAAAACGATCAAGTGCTAAGCTAACGGAATGGGTCAAGTCAATCACATCATTCTCCTAATGATGTGATCCCGTTTATCAAATGACAACTCATGTCTATGGTTAGGAAACATAACCATCTTTGACCAACGAGCTAGTCAAGTAGAGGCATACTAGTGACACTCTGTTTGTCTATGTATTCACACATGTATTATGTTTCCGGTTAATACAATTCTAGCATGAATAATAAACATTTATCATGAAATAAGGAAATAAACAATAACTTTATTATTGCCTCTATGGCATATATCCTTCAGATACGCGATGTGCAGCCGACCCTGCATGGAGTAAGTGCTCAGCCTCATAATTAATAGCATCATGGTTCAAATTCAAAACAAGTGGAGATGAGTAAGGAACTACGCAACAACAGATTTTTAATTCGCCTGCTTGAGAGGTTGTTGTGGTCCTGCGTTGTTCTGAACTTCATGGCCGAGTATAACTGTACGATTCCATCCAGCCTCTCCAGGTCTCCCTAATTCCGTTGTTTCTAGCCCGCGGATGCTATATCATCTTCTCGCATATATACCCGCTACACCACATGTTTGTCTGGTCTACACTTATGTACATACCAGTGACCAGCTATATATCAATTCTTCACAGATTGACGTGTGCTTTTAGATTTGGAGATTGCAAAATCTTCGCCTTAATTTTGCTTCTACTACGGTCCCGAACCCTGGTACGTCGCTCTATCCGTTCACGTGGGAGAGGACACCACCCTACTACCGCACTCCCGTCTGGATGGGGTACAATGAACACCAGCAACTACGTCAACGCCGACACAGTCATCTACATGGCTCGATTATCTTTCATGATTCAGTATATCTATCGGCTCGATCAACAACCAAATTGAACAATGTAGGATCGTACACATCGGTGACGAATGACAAGCAGAATGATAGCTATGCCTGACACATGCGCTGAAGGCGGCCCCATCATGCAGGCCACACCCGCCCTCTCGTGCCAACCACCCCGAACTCTCTCTGATAGCGCAATCTACCATCAGGTAACTCCAGAAGAAGGCCATAGGCATATCCTGATGGAGCAGTGGCGTTGATGAATGTCTCTTTGGCATTTAACCAACGAAAGGTGAAGCGTTTTATAGGCACATGCATAGGAGTCGACGACAAGTACCAGCTGGCCCAACTTCATCATCCTTTTGGTTTGTACACACGTATGTATGCAAGACGCTGATGGCAAGTACCGCCCGACGGCCACTTCATCTTGCACTCGTGTTTGGTTTGGTCTCTGCATACGCATCGATGTATCTCATGATGCAGGCAAGTTAATGTGGTGACTTTATGCATGTTTAATCTACGACCATCCTCAACAAACCTGATGTTTGGTTATCACTCTGGGTATAATCTAGGTCTCCATTTTGAAAAGAAATTATAGTGATTTTTGTATGAATCAAACATACATGCATACGGTTGCCGAGTTAAGGAAATCATGTGGTTCATATTATTGGCTAACATCAACCCTAGATCAAAACCAATGGCGGATTTTGTTGGAAATATGAGCAATTTACCAAATGATTTTATTAACAGAAATACTAGATAAAGCATGACTAATATAATAGAGATAAAACAAGTCATGTGTTCTGACAGAGAGAAGGTGAATAACTTCTGCATATATGAACTGTAGCCTATCATATCTAAAGCAAACAGTATAGCAAGTAGCATATATGAAGTAGAACCTATCATGTGTAGGACAAGGACTAGAACAAGGAACTGCGGCAGAGCCTTTAACAGGAAAGATAAGAACATGTACGGGACAGCAGCAGCAGAAGCGCTGGACTTGGGGTCGGTGTCCTCGCCTGCCATGTCGTCGAGGAGGTCGTGGACGTCGGGGAAGAAGTCGTCGCCGGGGAAGTAGTCGTCGGCGACCGGATCGTCTGTGATGAAGCAGCCAGTAGTCGCGTTGAGCGCTCCCCAAAAACCTTATCACCCTTCTCCCGTACAGGACTCAAAAGGTGCGGTTTCGGAGGCCTACTGTCCCGACCTGCGGTGCATGCTGCAAGACGGGATGGGGAAGAACGTAGCAGTAGCGAAGTAGTCGGAACTTTGTGGAAAGAGGAAGAGGAGCTTCTGTTGTGTCTCTCTGGAGAGGAGCGACCTCTCTTATATAGGCACAGGAGAAGGACATGAAGAGGCTGCGGTAGGAGGTGAAGCAACGAAGGGAGGCAAAGCGAACAGGGAGCGGCCGAAGAGGCGCGCCGTTCGAATTTAGTGTCCACTATAGAAAACGTTTCAACTCCCACATGACCTTTCATATACCCGTCGTGCGTGGCAAAAATTTAGATATCGTCTCGGTTCATTCCCGCAACCCGCGACGCGGCGCGTCGTGACGAGGAGTGGCGTGGCGAGGCGGGCGGCGGAGCAGGAGCGCGTGTGGATATCCCTCTTGTTCTCATGCTCGTACAAGTGGGTAAAGAACCTCCCTTATAAGGAGGTCCAACTCCCACTAAACTAGCAATGTGGGACTAAACTTTAGTAGTATCCCTTGCCGTGCACAAATGGGCTAAGTGGGCCTCTAGGATTTATTAGGAATTTCTGAAATAGTTATTGGGCTGCCCAAAATAGACTAAATTCCAGCAATCCCCCACCAGATCCCAGAGGCACACAGAAATTTGCCTTTGGTTCCAAAACACTGTTTTATATACCGGTACTGCAGTGGAGACTGTTAAGTTGAACTTCCACCTAGAACTCTATGCTACAGTAGTAAGCAACTTGAACAATGGACTGGGCCTTGAACTGCAAGTTTTCTGCGAATCTAGCTTCACATAAAGCCTTGACCGATACGTGGCTACCATGGATCTTCCCCGCGGGTGGAGCTTATGCGTCATACTCCGTGACCTTTCATGAGTTTACTAGAGAAAACCCTACTCTCATAGATTGCGACGTTTGACAATCAGACTCATATAGGTGTTGTAAGGCCCTCGATGCGGCTATATCTCCTACGTGTCGAAGCACGACTTAGAGGCATAACCGCATAGAAAGCAATGTCGCAAGTAAGGCAATCTTCACAACATCCCATGTAAATAGATAATAAAAGGGGAAGGTACATAGTTGGCTTACACTCGCCACGTCAAACAAAGTACATAAATAGCATTACATCATCCAATCACTCATGGCCCGACTACGGTGCCAAAATAAAAGATCAACCCAACTTGCGACACGGTCCCGATCGCCCCAACTGGGCACCACTACTGATCATCAGGGAAAGACACATAGTAACGACGGGAAGCTTCATCGAACTCCCACTTGAGCTCAAGCGCGTCATCTGGAACGGAGTCATCAGGCCCTTCATCTGGTTTGGAAGTAATCTGTGAGCCACAAGGACTCAGCAATCTCACACCCTCGCGATCAAGACTATTTAAGCTTATAGGTAAGGTAAGGTAATATGTGGAGCTGCAGCAAGCGACTAGCATATATGGTGGCTAACCTGTTCGCAAAAGAGAGCGAGAAGAGAAGGCAAAGCACGAACGAATAACTAGAGAACAACCTACGTCAAGCATTACTCCAACACTGTGTTCACTTCCCGGACTCCGCCGAGAAGAGACCATCACGGTAACACACACAGTTGATTCATTTTAATTAAGTTAAGGTTCAAGTTATCTACAACCGGACATTAACAAATTCCCATCTGCCCATAACCGCAGGCACAACTTTCGAAAGTTCAAATCCCTGCAGGGGAGTCCCAACTTAGCCCATGACAAGCTCTCACGGTCAACGAAGGATATACCTTCTCCCGAGACATTCCGATCAGACTCGGCATCCCGGTTGTACAAGACAACTCCGACAATGGTAAACAAGTCCAGCAACACCACCCGCTGTGCCGACAAATCCCGATAGGAGCTGCACATATCTCGTTCTCAGGGCACACCGGATAAGCTAAGCGTACGGGAGCCAACGTAACCCAAGTTGCCAAGGGACGGCCCCGCACGGTGCTCTAGGTTGGACCAATGCTTAGAGGAGCACTGGCCCGGGGGTTTAAAATAAAGATGACCCTTGAGTCCGCGAAACCCAAGGGAAAAGGCTAGGTGGCAAATGGTAAAACCAAGGTTGGGCATTGCTGGAGGAGTTTTATTCAAGGCGGACTGTCAAGGGGTTCCCATTATCACCCAACCGCGTAAGGAACGCAAAATCCGGGAACATAACACCGATATGACGGAAACTAGGGCGGCAAGAGTGGAACAAAACACTAGGCGAGAGGCTGAGCCTTCCACCCTTTACCAAGTATATAGATGCATTAAGATAACAAGATAATATAATGATATCCCAACAAGGAAATAATGTTCCAACAAGGAACGGTCTCCTATCTTCACCCGCAACTAGCAACGCTATAAGAGGGGCTGAGCAAAGTGGTAACATAGCCAATCAACGGTTTGCTAGGACATCGTGGGTTAGAGGTTTGACATGGCAATTTGGGAGGCATGATAAGCAAGTGGTAGGCATCGTAGCATAGGGATAGCAAAAGAGCGAGCATCTAGCAAAGCAAAGATAGAAGTGATTTCGAGGGTATGATCATCTTGCCTGCAAAGTTGTTAGAGTTGACTGGATCCTCGAAAGCAAACTCAACGGGCTCCTCGTTAGCGAACTCGTCTCCCGGCTCTACCCAAACAAGGCAAACAAGCCAAAGGAACACAATCAACCACGTGCAAATGCTCGATCAACATGATGCAAACATGGTATGCTATGCGGGATGCGACATGTGATGCATATGCAAGATTTGACAAGGAATGAATGAACCTAGCCTCAACTTGGAAATCCAAGAGTTCCACTGGAAAGGTGAGGTGATTTAGGTTGAAATCGATATAAGGAACACCGGAATCGGAGACACGGTTTGGAAATGGCAAGCAAAACAAATATGGCACCGATCTGCGATAAACAGCAAGTAGCCATCTAAATGCAACAAGTTAAACATGCTACAGCACCCAAACATGGCAGAAAAATACATGGCAGGGATCCATTCATGAAGCTTAACAAAAGATGAACACTGAGCTACGGCCAATTCATCCATTAACAGGTTCAAACAAGCATGGCAAAAATGCAATTGGTAAACAGATTTCAGACTTAGTGAAATTAACACAAGCCTGGAATTTCAGATCAGGTAGCACACTTTGGAGCAAGAAAACTATATGCTACAGGAACTTAACATGGCAAAGCAAGGCATGGCATGGAGCTACTCAAAGAGCTTAACAAAAGTCCCTTAGTGACCTTGAGCTAAAAGGGACCAGAAAATACAATTGCAAGCATGTGAACATGGAAAAAACATAAACAGATCACAGACTTAGAGAAAAACTGGAACATGCAAATCAGATATCAAGTAGGCATGTTTGCGAGCTCGATGCACTCACTACAGAGCAAGTCATGACAAACTAAGCATACACCCGTCAAGAATACACATAATACAAGCTAGACATGGCAAGAACAATAACATAGCATGCACGGGTCAACTACAACATCCTCGGCAAAATCGCTAACAAGTAGACAATCTGCCCAGATTCACGAGATATCAAAAGTAGAGCTCGATTGACTCAAGCTAGGGTGCTCCATAAATGCAAACAAGGACATGGATGGATAGAGCACTATAATATTAACAAATCATCCTTACTGATCATCCTCAAAAGAGGCACGGATCACTAGGAAACAACATGAACATATGGCATATTGATCAAAACAGTCCAAGGACTTAGTGGAATTGCTAAGTCCCTGAAATCAGCATTAACGAAGGCACCACTTTGCAAGCTTGTGCTAGTCACCACACACATCACAAAAATACATGGGTGACACCTCTGGAAAGATGACAAAGCATATAACAAAACACATGTAGAGCTCAGGGGCATATCGTGCACACATTAATCATGGCAAAAATGACAAAAAGCTATTTGGTGCAGCAGATCTGACAACTAACTCAAATAGCACTCTTCCAACAGCATTTAGGGCATCAAGATGAACTCAAATGAAAATGATGCAATGATATGAAATGATGTACTCTCTGAGTCGAACATTTTGATATGCTATATGCCCAAAACGGATCTACGGATGCAAAGTTACGGCATGATGAACATGGCAATATAATTAGGGTTAGGGACGAAAAAGTCAACCCCAAGATTTCGAATCTCAGATCCAGATCGGGATCTCGCTGGAGTTACTGTTCATGCGCGGAAACCGAGGTTCGTCGGCCGGACTTGGAGCTCGAGGACGGGACATCGGTGGCCGGGCTTCTCGCCGGGGAGGGCGCCGGCGTGGAGGAGGAGGCGCGGGGCGGCGCCGGAGTTGGTGGTGGCCGTCGCGGGTGGTGGACGGCGCGGTGGGGCGGCGTTGCGGGGCGCCGGTCGGTGACGAGGAGCGCCGGCAACAGCCTAGGGCGGTGGCGCAACCGCGCTGGCATCGGGGAAGAGGGGCGAGGTGGCGCGGGCGCTGTAGGAGGCGGCGCGCGGGACAACCGGGCCGGAAGGGCCGGATGCGGGCTGCGGCGGCGATGTGGGCGCAGCGCCACGTGTCGGCGTCCGATTGGCTGGAGCGCGGCGGCGGACGCTGTCCGGCGCGGGCCGGACACGTCCGGTTGCGCGGAGAGGGGATTTTAGGGTTTCGGGGAAGAAGAACCCGTGGATTTCGGAGGAGGATCTATAAATAGGCATAGGAGGAGCTAGGAGAGTCCAAATGAGGTGCGGTTTTCGGCCACGCGATCGTGATCGAACACTCTAGATGATGGAGAGGGTTTTGGTGGGTTTTGGGCCAAAATGGAGGGGTATTGGGCTGCAACACACATGAGGCCTTTTCGGTCCCTCGGTTAACCGTTGGAGCATCAAACGAAGTCCAAATGGTACGAAACTTGACAGGCGGTCTACCGGTAGTAAACCAAGGCCGCTTGGCAAGTCCCGGTCCAATCCGGAAATGTTTAACCCCCACACACGAAAAGAAGGTAGAAATGACCATCGGAGGAGAATGGAGCGCCGGAATGCAAAACGGACAACGGGGAAAATGCTCGGATGCATGAGACGAACACGTATGCAAATGCAATGCACATGATGACATGATATGAGATGCATGGCAAGAAAAGACACACGGAGACAAAAACCTGAACCCGAGAAAATAAAATAACTTAACACCAGAAACGGCAAGAGTTGGATTACATATTAGGTAAAATAACATCCGGGGTGTTACAGGTGTGTTCTTCAAAAGATGTTCTACAGGATAACATCTTTGCTTAAATAAGCCACTTAGAACACATTAAGATATACATCAACCTGCCATGCAGATTAGGAGAGTATTGCATCTTCATGGAGTGGTATTGTGAATAGTAAGGATACTCTCCTCTCAGTTGACCAACAGCTTGTCTTCCACATCTAATTCACGGGATCTCCGATCACAAAGAATAGGTTACCACTGTGAACAACTCATATTGTGGGTCTCATACCCATCTCCCTCGATGCATTATCTATCACATTACGTGATAGACCCTTGGTAAAAGGATCTGCCAGATTTTTAGACGTTTGGATATAATCCAACGCAATAACTCCGGAGTTTTTCATTTTCTTGACAGACTTTAACCTTCTCTGAACGTGTCTTGATGACTTCATATTATCCTTTGGGCTGCTCACTTTCGTGATCACAGTTTGATTGTCGCAGTTCATAAGAATACTCGGTACAGGTTTCTCAAGAATCAGCAAGTCATTCAAGAGCCGGCGAAGCCAATCTGCTTCGACCGTAGCTGTATCTAGTGCTGTGAGTTCTGCTTCCATTGTTGACCTCGTTAAGATGGTCTGCTTGCAAGACTTCCAAGAAACAGCGCCACCTCCATGAGTGAATACATAACCGCTCGTGGCCTTTATCTCATCAGCATCTGAGATCCAGTTTGAGTCACTATACCCTTCAAGCACCTTTGGATACCTGGTGTAGTGAATTACATAATTTGCAGTGCCTTTCAAATAACGCAAAACCCTTTCTAGAGCTTTCCAATGCACATCTCCTGGTTTTGAAACAAACCGACTCAGTTTGCTAACAGCAAAAGAGATGTCAGGTCTTGTAGCACTGGCTAAGTACATAAGCGAGCCAATAATCTGAGAATACTTCAATTGGTCTCTAGCAATTCTTCGATTCTTTCGAAGCAACACACTAGCATCATATGGTGTTGGAGAGGGCATGCAGTCACTATAGCCAAAGCGACTCAAGATCTTTTCCACATAATGAGATTGAAGCAATGTAATCCCACCATCATCGCCTCTCAACAACTTGATGTTCAGAATGGCATCAGCCACTCCTAAATCCTTCATCTCAAAACAACAAGATAGGAAATCCTTGACCTCCTTAATAACATTCAGATTGGTTCCGAAAATCAGTATGTCATCAACATACAAGCACGGGATAACTCCCTCGCCCCCACCATGGCGATAGTACACACATTTGTCAGCTTCGTTCACAACAAAGCCTGCAGCTATTAAAGTTCTTTCAAACTTCTCATGCCACTATTTGGGTGCTTGCTTAAGTCCGTACAAAGACTTCAGCAACTTGCACACTTTCCCTTCCTAACCATCTAGTACAAACCCATCTGGTTGTTCCATATAAATTTCCTCGTCCAACTCTCCATTTAGGAAAGCAGTCTGAACATCCATTTGATGAACGAGAAGACCATGTGAGGCAGCTAGTGAAAGTAGAACTCGAATAGTGGTCAGTC
Organism: Triticum urartu; assembly: GCF_003073215.2. NCBI lineage: Eukaryota > Viridiplantae > Streptophyta > Magnoliopsida > Poales > Poaceae > Triticum > Triticum urartu. The sequence continues at coordinate 104,915,004 of NC_053023.1, forward strand.
GAGCCATAGGTGAGTAAGTATCAAAGAAGTCTTCACCTTCCTTCTGGGTATAACCCTTAGCCACGAGCCGAGCCTTGTACTTTTCAATAGTACCATCAGGCCTCAGCTTCTTCTTGAATACCCATTTGCACCCTATAGGTTTGCACCCATAAGGACGATCAGTTATTTCCCAAGTTTCATTCGCCAAGATGGAATCGATCTCGCTACGAACCGCTTCCTTCCAGTAGTAGGCATCTTCAGATGCATAGGCCTCTGAAATAGAACTGGGAGTGTCATCTATGAGATACACAAGAAAATCATCAGCAAAGGACTTTGCAGTCCTCTGCCTCTTGCTCCTAGTAGGAACTTCATTGTTCTTCTCCACAGAACTTTCAAAGTATTCCATCGAAATGGCAGGTTCGATTATTGTAACTGGTTCCTGATTCGATGAACTAGGCATCTCCTGATTACATGAGGTAGCCATATCCTTCATGGGAAAGATATCTTCAAAGAAAGTCGCATCATTCGACTCCATGATTGTACCGACATGCATGTCAGGTACCTTAGATTTTACAACCAAGAATCTATAGCCAATGCTATGAAAAGCATATCCCAGGAAAACACAATCCACAGTCTTTGGTCCAAGCTTCCGCTTCTTTGAAATTGGAGCATTGACTTTCGCCAAACAACCCCATGTTCGCAGATAAGAGAGTTTTAACCTTTTCTTCTCCCATTCCTCGAATGGAGTTATCTCTTTGTTCTTTGTGGGGACTCGGTTCAGGACATGACATGCTGTCAATATCGCCTCCCCCCACCATGCCTTGGAGAGACCCGATGTGTCTAACATGGCATTAACCAAATCGGTTAGAGTACGGTTCTTTCTTTCGGCCACCCCATTTGACTGAGGTGAGTAGGGAGGCGTCCTCTCGTGGATTATACCATGTTCCGCACAAAAAGCATCAAACTCATTGGAAAAATACTCTCCACCACGGCCGGACCTAAGCCTCTTGATTTTCTAATCAAGTTGGTTTTCCACTTCAGCTTTATAGATCTTGAAAAAGTTCAAAGCCTCATCCTTAGATTTCAGAAGATACACACGGCAGTATCTAGTGGAGTCATCAATTAACGTCATGAAATATTTCTTTCCACCTTTTGTCAACACACCATTCATTTCACATAGATCTGAATGTATGAGCTCTAGTGGTGCAAGATTTCTTATTTCCACAGTCGTGTGAGACTTACGAGGTTGCTTAGCTTGCACACACACTTGACACTTAGATCCCTTGACGGTGGTGAAACTAGGGATTAAGTTCAACTTCGCTAGTCGCGACATGCAACCAAAATTAACATGACAAAGACGTGAATGCCACACATTGGATTCACTATTGTTGCAAATATGATTAACAACTTTATTGCAAACGTCTGATAAGGATAAACGAAACAAGCCTCCTAACTCATAGCCTTTACCAACAAAGGTTCCATACTTGGATATTGCAAATTTATTCGACTCAAAGACAAGCTTTTAGCCATCTCTACACAGAAGAGATCCGCTAACAAGATTTTTATTGACGGAGGGGACATAATGCACGTTCTTCAGCCACACGATCTTCCCCGAAGTAAACTTCAGATCGACCATGCCAACACCACGAACAGAAGCACTTGAACCGTTGCCCATCAGCACGGTTGAAGTCCCTGCGGTCTGATAAGACGAAAACATGGAAATATCACCGCATACATGCACATTAGCACCCGTGTCAATCAACCAGTCAGGAGAATGACATACTGAAAGAATAGTGGGAAATATACCATACCCAGCATCCTTCATGTCAGTGTCTCCAATGACAACATTAGCGGTCTTGCCGCCTTTCCCAGGATGACGCTTGTCATAGCGATTAGGGCAACTAGGAGCCCAATGATCAGGATCCCCACACACATGACAAGCACCTTTCTTCTTGCCATTCTTCTTCTTGAAGTTTGTGTGTTCCACAACCTTGTTCTTCCCATCAAACTTTGCTTTTCCATCAAACTTGCCCTTGTTCTTGAACTTGTGGGGCTAGAAGTTCTGCTTCTGTACCACATTGGCACTAGATCCTCCCTCAATACCTCGAGCACGTGTGTCCTTTGCTCTCGCCTTTTCTTCCACATCAAGAGTGCCAATGAGATCCGGGACGGGAAACTCCTGCCTCTTATGCTTCAGCAAGTTAGCAAAGTTCCTCCATGAAGGGGAAGCTTAGTGATGATACCTCCGGCAACAAACTTGTCCGATAGCATACAACTGAAGTGCTCAAGTTCTCTAGCAAATTACTGTATCTCATGAGCTTGCTCAACCACGGAGCGCTCTTCAGTCATCCTGTAATCATAGAATTGCTCCATGATGTACATCTCAGTGCCAGCATCCGAGACCCCAAACTTGGCCTCGAGTGCATCCCACATATCTTTTCCATTATCAATTGACGCATAAGCATCAACTATGTTCTCACCGAGAACACTCAAGAGAGCAGCCTTAAACAGAGTATCCATTTTCTGAAAAGCTTGTGCCTGTTGAGCATCAAGCTCTCCTTCAGGTTTGCCGAGAGTGGCATCATAGAAACTCATGGTTTGAAACCATAAGACTGCTCTCACGCGCCACCTCTTATAGTGGATACCCTCAAACATAGGAGGTCTCATGGAAGCAGCAAAACCACTTGGGGTAAATTGCCTATAATAAGGTTTTTGGATTGTTGGAAATATGAGAAATTTACCAAATGATTTTATTAACAGAAATACTAGATAAAGCATGACTAATATAGTACAGATAAAACAAGTCATGCGTTCTGACAGAGAGAAGGTAAATAACTTCTGCATATATGAACCGTAGTCGATCATATCTAAAGCAGACAGTATAGCAAGTAGCATATATGAAGTAGAACCTATCATGTGTAGGACAAGGACTAGAACAAGGAACTGCGGCAGAACCTTTAACAGGAAAGACAAGAACACGTACGGGACAGCAGCAGCAAAAGCGCTGGACTTGGGGTCGGTGTCCTCGCCTGCCATGTCATCCAGGAGGTCGTGGACGTCGGGGAAGAAGTCGTCACCGGGGAAGTAGTCGTCGGCGACCGGATCGTCCATGATGAAGCAGCCAGTAGTCGCGCTGAGCGCTCCCCAAAAACCTTATCACCCTTCTCCCGTACTGGACTCAAAAGGTGCGGTTTCGGAGGCCTACTGTCCCGACCTGTGGTGCACGCCGCAAGACGGGATGGGGAAGAACGTAGCAGCAGCGCAGTGGTTGGAACTTTGTGGCGAGAGGAAGAGGAGCTTCTGTTGTGTCTCTCTGGAGAGGAGTGACCTCTCTTATATAGGCACAGGAGAAGGACGCGAAGAGGCTGCGGCAGGAGGTGAAGCAACAAAGGGAGACGAAGCGAACAGGCAGCGGCCGAAGAGGCGCGCCGTTCGAATTCAGTGTCCACTACAGAAAACGTTTCAACTCCCATGTGACCTTTCGTATACCCGTCGTGCGTGGCTAAAATTTAGATATCGGCTCGGCTCATTCCCGCAACCCGTGGCGCGTCATGACGAGGCGTGGCGTGGCGAGGAGGACGGCGGAGCAGGAGCGCGTGTGGATATCCCTCTTGTTCTCATGCTCGTACAAGTGGGAAAAGAACCTCCCTTATAAGGAGGTCCAACTCCCACTAAACTAGCAATGTGGGACTAAACTTTAGTAGTATCCCTTGCCTTGCACAAATGGGCTAAGTGGGCCTCTATAACGCCCTCGATGCGGCTATATCTCCCACGTGTCGAGACACAACTTAGAAGCATAACCGCATTGAAAGCAATGTCGCAAGTTAGGCAATCTTCACAACATCCCATGTAATATAGATAATAAAAGGGGAGATAATATAGTTGGCTTACACTCACCACGTCAATCAAGTACAAAAATAGCATTACAACATTCAAACACTCATGGCCCGACTACAGCGCCAAAATAAAAGATAACCCAACATGCGACACGGTCCCGTTCACTACCAACTGGGCACCACTACTGATCATCAGGGAAAGACACATAGTATCGTTGAGAGTCCTCGTTGAACTCCCACTTGAGCTCAAGCGCGTCACCTGGAGCGGAATCATCAGGCCCTGCATCTGGTTTGGAAGTAATCTGTGAGCCACAGGGACTCAGCAATCTCGCACCCTCGCGATCAAGACTATTTAAGCTTAATAGGAAAGGCAAGGTAAATATATGTGGAGCTGCAGCAAGCGACTAGCATATATGGTGGCTATCCTGTTCGCAAAAGAGAGCGGGAAGAGGAGGCAAAGCGCGAGCGAGAAACTAGAGAGCAACCTGCGCAAACATTACTCCAACACCGTGTTCACTTCCCGGACTCCACCGAGAAGAGACCATCACGGTAACTCACACGGTTGATTCATTTTAATTAAGTTAAGGTTCAAGTTATCTACAACCGGACATTAACAAATTCCCATCTGCCCATAACCGCGGGCACGGCTTTCGAAAGTTCAAATCCCTGCATGGGAGTCCCAACTTAGCCCATGACAAGCTCTCACGGTCAACGAAGGAATAGACCTCCTCCCAAGACGTTCCGATCAGACTCGGTACCTCGGTTCTTCAAGACACTTCGACAGGTTAAAACAAATCCAGCAACACCGCCCGAATGTGCCGACAAATCCCGATAGGAGCTGCACATATCTCATTCTCAGGGCACACTCAGATTGTCCAAACTTCTGGTAGGCCAGCCCAGAGTTGCCCCTGGTGGCCACCGGCGGCTGACGAGTTGGACCAACACTCAGAGGAGCACTGGCCCGGGGGGGTTTAAAAAGATGACCCTCGGGCTCCGGAAACCCAAGGGAAAAAGAGGCTAGGTGGCAAATGGTAAAACCAAGGTTGGGCATTGCTGGAGGAGTTTTATTCAAGGCGGACTGTCAAGGGGTTCCCATTATCACCCAACCGCGTAAGGAACGCAAAATCCGGGAACATAACACCGATATGACGGAAACTAGGGCGGCAAGAGTGGAACAAAACACTAGGCGAGAGGCTGAGCCTTCCACCCTTTACCAAGTATATAGATGCATTAAGATAACATGGCAATATAATGATATCCCAACAAATAAATAATGTTCCAACAAGGAACGGTCTCCAATCTTCACCTGCAACTAGCAACGCTATAAGAGGGGCTGAGCAAAGCGGTAACATAGCCAATCAACGGTTTGCTAGGACATGGTGGGTTAGAGGTTTGACATGGCAATTTGGGAGGCTTGAAAGCAAGTGGTAGGCATCGTAGCATAGGCATAGCAAAAGAGCAAGCATCTAGCAAAGCAAAGATAGTAGTGATTTCGAGGGTATGATCATCTTGCCTGCAAAGTTGTCAGAGTTGACTGGATCCTCGAAAGCAAACTCAACGGGCTCCTCGTTAGCGAACTCGTCTCCCGGCTCTACCCAAACAAGACAAACAAGCAAACGGAACGCAATCAACCACGTGCAAAGCTCAAACAATATGATGCAAAGATGGTATGCTATGCGGGATGAAATATGTGATGCATATGCAAGATTTGACAAGGAATGAATGAACCTGGCCTCAACATGGAAATCCAAGCGTGCCACTAGAAAGATGAGATGAAATCTCTTGAAAACAATATAAAGAACGCCGGAATCGGAGTTACAGTTTGGAAATGGCAAGCGATTCAAATATGACCACGTTCTGCGATTTACAGCAAGTAGCCATCTAAATGCAACAAGATGAACATGCTACAGGACCCAAACATGGCATAAAAATACATGGCAGGAATCCAATCATGATGCTTAACAAAAGTCTAGCACTGAGCTACGGCCAATTCATCCATTAACAGGTTCAAACAAGCATGGCAAAAATGCATTTGGTAAACAAATCTCAGACTTAGTGAAATTAACACTTGTCTGGAATTTCAGATCAGATAGCACTCTTTGGAGCATGAAAACAATATGCTACAGGACCTGAACATGGCAAAGCAAAGCATGGCATGGAGCTACTCAAAGAGCTTAATAAAAGTCCCTTAGTGACCTTGAGCCAAAAGGGATCAGAAAATATAATTGCAAGCATGCGAACATGGCAAACACATAATCAGATCATAGACTTAGTGAAAACTGGAGCATGCTGAAACAGATATCAGGTAGGCATGTTTACGAGCTGGATGCACTCACTACAGAGCAAGTCATGACAATCTAAGCATACACCCATTAAGAATACACAAAATACAAGCTAGACATGGCAGGAACAATACCATAGCATGTACGGATCAACTACAACATCATCGGCAAAATCGCTAACAAGTAGACAATCTGCCCAGATTCACGAAATGACAAAAGTAGAGCTCGATTGACTCAAGCTAGGGTGCTCCATAATTGCAAACAAAGACATGGATGGATAGAGCACTACAATATTAACAAAACATCCTTACTGATCATCCTCAAAAGAGGCATGGATCACTAGGAAACAACATGAACATATGGCCATATGAGATAAACAGTCCAAGGACTTAGTGGAAATGCTAAGTCCCCGAAATCAGCATTAACAAATGCCTCACTTTGCAAACTTGTGCTAGTCACCACACACATCACAAAAATACATGGGTTGCATCTCTGGAAAGATGGCAAAACCCTTAACAAAACACATGTAGAGCTCATGGGCATATCATGCACACAATAATCATGGCAAAAATGACAAATATCTAATTGGAGCAGCAGATCTGACAATTATCTCTAGTAGCACTCTTCTAACAGCATTTCGGGCATCAAGATGAACTCAAATGAAAATGATGCAATGAGATGAAATGATGTACTCTCTGATATGAACATTTTGATATGCTATATGCCCAAAACGGGGCTACGGATGCAAAGTTACGATGCAATGAACAGGAGCAAAAAGTTAGGGTTTCGGGCAAAAGTCAACCCGAGTTTGGATCTAGATCTGAGATCCGGCGGCACGCTTCCCGAGGTTCTCCGGCCGGAACTGTAGCTGCGGCGGCGGAGCTCGTCGGGGACTTGCCGGATTCAAGGGAGAGGAGGAGGCCGGAGTGGGCGAGGCGGTGGCGGTGGAAGGCGCGGCGGCGCGTCGATGGAGGCGGGGCGGCTTGCCGGAGACGGGCGGCGGCCGGCCGAGCGACGTGCGGCGGCGCGGCGCCTCAGGACGGCGCGGTGCGCGGGTCCTCCCGCGGGCGAGCGGCGCGCGGAGACGGGCCGCGGAGACGGGCCGCGGGGGCCGGCCTCGGGCCCCGGCGGGCCTGGCGGCGCGGGACGGCGATGTGGGGCAGTGGGGCACCACGTGGCGGGTGGCGACTGGTCGGCGGCGGTGGGCGGACGTGTCCGGCCCGATTCGAACACGTCCGGCGGCGAGGGGAGCAGTTTTTTTAGGGTTAGAGAGAGGGGATCCGAGATTTGGAATGGGGGAGGTATATATAGGCATAGAGGGAGCTAGGAGAGTCCAAATGAGGTGCGGTTTTCGGCCACGCGATCGTGATCGAACGCTCTAGATGATGGAGAGGGTTTTGGTGGGTTTTGGGCCAAATTGGAGGGGTGTTGGGCTGCAACACACACGAGGCCTTTTCGGTCCCTCGGTTAACCGTTGGAGCATCAAACGAAGTCCAAATGGTACGAAACTTGACCGGCGGTCTACCGGTAGTAAACAAAGGCCGCTTGGCAAGTCTCGATCCAATCCGGAAATGTTTAAACCCCCACACACGAAAGAAAGGTAGAAATGACCACCGGAGGAGAACGAAGCGCCGGAATGCAAAACGGACAACGGGGAAAATCCTCGGATGCATGAGATGAACACGTATGCAAATGCAATGCACATGATGACATGATATGAGATGCATGACAATGATAACAACACACGGAGACAAAAACCCGAACCCGAGAAAATAAAATAACTTAAGGCCGGAAACGGCAAGAGTTGGAGTACATGTTGGGTAAATTACATCCGGGGTGTTACGGCCTCTAGGATTTATTAGGAATTTCTGAAATAGTTATTGGGCTGCCCAAAATAGACTAAATTCCAGCAGATTTGTCCTTGCAATAGTTTTTTTCCTGCTCATACAATCTAGGTTAAGTGTGGTGACGTGACAATCTCTGCCCCGTCCGGATGTTGCCCGAATGTGGCCATGGTGCGTGAGGTGTTCCAGGACACTCAAAATCCAGAAGAATTGCAGCATAATTTATATTATAATTATGTATTATTTGGAACACGAAGGAGCCACTGAAACTAGCCGAGGAGGTTGAGGAAGAGCTCACAAGGAGATGAGGTTGATGAAGAGCTCGCAAGGAGGGGTTGGCCTGCACACCATACGGACGCTCCAGCAAGGTTGAGCCGGCGGCTAGGCTTAGCCGCGAGGAGCTCTTTGGAGTCCACGGGATGACAAGGGAGATAAAAACACGACTGGGACGCGTGTTGAAATAGAGGGCATGGGTTTGTGGGGTCTTGAGTTATGCTTACTAAATTAATGGCATCTAACATTATTTTCATCCCGTTGCAATGCACGAGCAAATTTGCTAGTTATTTTTAAGTATGGACCAAATAATTCACCCATGACATGTTCTTGAAATTAATTTATTCTACTAATTATTCAGAACATGAGTGTTAGATTTTGTAGTCCAAAAAGATGATAATGAAGTTGAGAGAAGAGAGTATGCCTACGATCTATGAACATGATGTATGGCAAGAGATGGTATGACTTCTTCAGAGAACCATCTTGATCCTTCTTTTATCTTCATATATGGCCAACCATTGATATATTGTGGTGCGGAAGGTCACGAGCGCTAGAGATTGTGGCACTGTTTAGAGGGTTGGGCAGCGGCAGAGGCGGCAACTCAGGTAGAGAGAGGTAGTAGTGTGTGACAACATTTGCTGACTGATGATGGTGGTGGAAGTGGTTTCGTAGGTAGAGGTGGGCGGGTCAATAGAGTCGGCGGAGAAAAAGGTATGAAGAGGGAGGAAGAAGAGTAGTAGAAGCAGTGGGTGTTGGCGGCGGAGGAGAGGCAAGGGCTTAGCGGTCTCGAGTGCAGGGTGCGGGAGGTCGTGGGCACCAAAGATGGTGGTTGGTTTTAGAGGGACGACTGGCGTCAGCGTTGACAGAGGTGGTGACTTGAGCAAGTGGCGACGTGTGGCAACACTCGCCGGCTCTAGGGTGGCGGTGGCAGGTGCTTAGGCAAGGAGAGGCGGGCGGGTCGACAGTGTGGCTAATAAAAAAAATCTGTGACTACGGGACGAAGATGAAGAACTAGAGGCGGGTCTTCGTTGGATGAGAAGGGACAGGGGATTAACGGATTTGAAGGTAGGGTACATGATATCTCAGGTGGCGGAGATGGTGGTAGTGTTTAGAGGGATGCCGACACATCATGTTACAACATTTCGTTTGCACCATCCATCCCGAGCAATCACGAAAAATAGAAGAAAATGGTGGGACCATGTTGGAAAGATCTATTCGGGTGAAGAGATGAGGAATCACGTAGTTCATGATGGTCACTTTCATCGTCTACGTATTGTCAGCCTTGTCGGCATAGAAACACATAAAGTGAGGGGTGTGTGGGGTGAGAGAGTGAGAGGGCTGGTTGTGGTGAGAGAGTAGCTGAGGTCAGAATAAGGCTGGGCAGGTAAGCTAAAAAAATTAGATAGACAACATGCCTAATTATGAGAGAATTTCTTAAGTGCATCAAGTAAATTTTAATTTGTAATGTATTTTTAGTTAGATAATTTCTCTCTCTCTCTCTCTCTCTCTCTATATATATATATATATATATATATATGCATCGTCAAATTGCTATTTTAATCAATTTACATTGCAAGTGAAGTGGACTTCAATTATTACCCAATTATGCCCATGCTATCTTTTCTCTAAATGTGAAATTTAACATGCATTATATTTATATAATTTCAACAAAATATTTCAAAAGCCCGTGACAACGCAGAGGCATTCTACTAGTAGATATAGATGCACACGCGTGCGAGCGATCAAGCCCTTCATATCACTAAATCTGACTGATGCGAGCCTTGATCGATCAATCGTTGCTCGTGCGCAGTAGTTTGCAGGCCCGATCGATCGATGCGAGTCTCTCGCTCCCCTGCACCTATGCGTGTGGTGCGAGAAACCGGCATATGTGCGAGTCGTTGTGTGTGCGGTAGTGTTGGATACCTCGATCGATCGATATGTGAGTCTCTCTGTCTCTCTCATGCGCGCGCGCATGACGCTTCACCTGTTCAGAGTAAATAGTAAACAGATATTCATGAAGTTCAAAAATTGTTTCCAAACTTCAAACAAATGTTCGTCAATTCAAAAGAAGTTCACTGATACAAAGAAATTTTCAGGAGTTCAAAAAATGTTCAAAATGTCAAGAAAAAAGTTGTGAACTTATGAAATGTTAATAATTTCAAAAATATTCGCCCATTTTGTAAAAAATGAACGCGAGTTTAAGATATTTTTAATTATTGATTTCAACAAATATTCAGGAATTTAAAATATGTCTGCATAAACAAATAAAAGGGGAAACAAACATGAAAAAAGAAAATCAGAAAAAACAGGAAATAAAGTGGAAAACCCAAAAAAAGATAAAAGGAAGAAAAAACATAAATGTTTTGAAAAAAGTTCAGGGAAGGTTCCAAAAACGATATCAAAATAACCAGAATGGACCGCTAGCGTGCTCCCGCGAAAAGGAGTCTCCCTAAATAGGCCAGGCCAGGCGCGCGGGAGGCCACGGCCTCGTTGTTTTGTTTTGTTTTCCCTTTTCCCTTTTTTTCCTTTTATTTACCTTCGTTTATACTTTCAAATATTCTGAAAAAATATAATACAAAAAGCACTTTCCATAAAAGCAACTGAAAAAATTGTCAAGCAAGCGATTGAAAATGTTAAATTAGTATAGAGAAAATGTTTCTCATGTATACAAAAAGTACACAATGTGTGTGAAAAAAGTTGATCATATATTTTAAAAAATTAATCAAGCATTTGAAGAAATGTTGAACAAGTATTTGAAAATTTAATCAAGCATTTGAAAAAATTAAATGTCTATAGAAAAATTGTTGAACATGTATTAGAAAAATGTTAATCTATCATTAAAATCCTAAATGTATATAGAAAAAATGTTGACCATGTATTACAATTTTTAGTCTTGTATTATAGTCAAAAAATGTTAAACTTGTAGTTGATTTTTTAAATGTATATCGAAAAAATGTTGACCCTGTATTAAAAATAGTTAATCTTTCATTTGAAAAAATGTTCATGAAACATTTGAAAAAACTTTAATGTGTATAAAAATGTTGACCATGCATTAAAAAATATTAATTTTGTATTAAAAAATGTTAATAAAGCATTTGAAATGTTAAAAAAATTATAGAAAAATGTTGATCATGTATTAAATAATGTTAATCAAGCATTTGAAAAATGTTAAAAATATGCGTAGAAGAAAATGTTGACGGGCCTCCCTTATCTCTTGTCAGCTGGCAGCTGTCGCTTTTCTGGGCCTTGTTCCTTGCGCGAAGATGGGCGTCCCTTATCTCTTGTCTTCTATCGATCCGCCTTTTAGACTCTTCTTTTTCACCTTAAGTGCTACCTCTGGAACTTGTGTCGTGACACTTTATTACTCCCTCCATTAATGTAGTGCCTATAGATTTTTCTGAAAGTCAAACTTTGCCAGCTTTGACCAAATTTATAGAGAAAACGGTCTATATCTACACTATCAAACATGTACATTATGAAAATATAATGCATGATGTATCCATGATGTGCATTTGGTATTCTGGATATACCTATTTTTCTCTATAAAGATGGTCAAAGTTTGTATTGTTTGACTTTTAGAAAAATCTATAAACACTACATTATGGAACGGAGGGAGTATTACTCAACAATACAGTGAATATTCTCATCATAATCCATGCTAGAAACAAAGAGAAGTAAATCAAACATTTGTTGTTCCTCTAGATGTGAAGCTTGTTGATCTATAAAACTGGCTACTGCCAAACTAACTTAAATTTCTTTTTCTTTTCTTTTTCTTGGGGGAAAACTAACTTAAATTTCCTAAGTACATATTGAGTGATCTACAATAGCTTTATTTTGTTGTACTCAACAGCCAGGCTGAAAATCTTAAATTCATTTCCTTGTGAACAACGATCTCACAGAAGTCAATGAACAGTACATACAACTTATTAAGTTTGGTCATTATCACAAATCACAACTCATAAACCTTATTTATCCTTCGTTATGGCTGTACTCAAGTCTTGAGTCTTGATAGGCTGACGGAGATAATGTTAATCAACAAAGAGAAAACGTTAATTAGTGCGTGTATGTTTTTATATTATTAGCTGGAATGCACTACTCCTGAATCCTATTCTAAACCATGTTTTGGCCAGCTTGTGATTTTTGAACTTGCCGTCCTCCGGTGAACTTAATATGTACTACTCCCTCCGTAAAAAAATATAAGAGCGTTTAGATCACTACTAGCTTCTAAGGCGTGGTTATTATGAAGATTAATACTACATTATTATTATCCTTTTGTGCGGGAAGATTAATACATTTCTGAACTTGTCAGGATGAACACGAATATCAAATATGTAAGATAATTTTTGGGCTACCTGATCATAAACATGCCTTTCGCTTTTTAAAAGTAACAAAACTTGATATGTCATATGCTATCCATCTCAATGTTGCAAGTGTTACCTTTTAAGTGCACGCAAAGGTCATGAACGAAGCCATTTGTTGCTTGTGTCCTTGCATCAGTATCAGTTCCATGTATGATCCATGTTTTTTTTTAAACTGGACAGTATTATAAGCTCAAAAAAAATCTAAATAACAATGTCAAATATCTGCAATGTTTCATTTCCAGATCTGGTTTGATCTTACCGAAGGAGTAAAAACTAAAACAATTTTATTAGTCTTATTTTATCTGATGCATTACGCTCTACCTCTGCACACGTTGTTTCATGACTACGCTAGACACCTCTCCATTTTTGAGGCATTTCCGCAATTTCTTGATGGGGATATATTATATGCAGGCCTCGTATTTTACTCTAAACGTGATCCGCACATCAATGTGATGATAATATACAGATGTTGGAGTTGACCCAGCACTGGTTTCTTGTCCAGCTACAAGGGGTTGAAAGGAACTTCCGTTTTGTTTTACTCATCGTGCGTTCAGGATAGACGTGATCTCGGATGTTTGCACCTTTTTTTCTTTTGAAAGAATTACACATTTGGTAACATATATCAGCAAAACAGAACACTTTTGTGTATATCAGTGGTAAAAGAAACTTTGAAAGTTCGACTGTATACATTCTCAAACGAGTATATATTGAACAATTATTTAAAACCAGAGGTAATACTATTGTAATATTATAGTTAGTTGGTTTTTGTTCCTTTGTCTGACTTTGTATAGTTAACAATAACCCCTGCTGTTGAGCCAATCCTGTTGCTTCTTAATTCAGTTGTTTCCAGACATGTCTATATAACAAGTTTCTTCCATCAGTATGCTTTGCCACATCCTGTCCTTCACTTTTAATTTGTAGCTTGGGGCTTGGCTCGTCTATCGGACTCTAAATGGCGAGTGGTAGTTCTTCGGAAGAAGGAGCACGCCAGAACTCCGCCGACAAGGACAAGCTGATCACCGTTCTGAGCATCGATGGCGGCGGCGTCAGAGGGATCATTCCGGCCACCATCCTCGCCTTCCTTGGAGAGGAGCTTAAGGTAAGATATATGCCTACAAACTCATCTACTTTGTCATCAAGTATGTTTGTCTACTGTTTCCAGAAGAACACTAGTTGTTACTGTGTTATGTGAACTCCTGCACTATATATCTCCATGTAGAAACTGGATGGGCCAGAAGCTAGGATCGCAGACTACTTTGATGTTGTCGCTGGCACGAGCACCGGCGGCCTCTTGACGGTGATGCTCACGGCGCCGGACAAGAACGGGCGGCCTTTGTTCGATGCCAAGGAGCTTGCTCAGTTCTACATGGACGAGTCGCCCAAGATCTTCCCACAGAAGTAACTAAAACATTGGATGTCCATATCATCATAAGAGTAGTTTTGTTTACTACGTACTATTCAGTAGTACTATCTTTGTAGAGTAATATAACATCATTTCACCTTATCAAAGTGTAATTTGAATGCCAAGTTGCAGGAACTCGTTCTTTGGCAAGATCGCCACAGCTCTGAGGATGGTGCGAGGGCCCAAGTACAACGGGAAGTACCTCCATGCGCTGCTTCGTCGGTACCTTGGTGAGACCAAGTTGGACGGTACGCTGACCAATGTGGTCATCCCGACCTTCGATATCACATACCTGCAACCCACGATTTTCTCGAGCTTTCAGGTACCCCTCCGTCCTGAATTACTTATCGCAAAAATGGATAGAATTTTTCTTTTCGAAAAGATAAGAAGTAAATGTATCTAGAATCAAAAAATATGTCTAGATACACCCTGTTCCTGTGGCAAGTAACTCGGGACAAAGAGGATATATATCGCATATCTGATTGGTCTGTGCACAATTCTTTATTTGAAAGGAGTGAAATAAGATTATGCATTTGCAACTTCATCATATGTTATCAAAGTCATGCATAATGTTTGTACAAATGCATATATATCGTATTGTTTTTATCATAAAGAAAGGATTTTGTGAATCTTTCCTTAATAGTTTCTTAATTAACAAGTTAATGAACTAGGAATCTGAAAGTGTTATGTTAAAGTATTGATATCATACATTTTGTTTTACTAAGAATACATGTTTTGAACAACAATAATGAAGAAAAAACTAGACATGTTTTCTTTGATATATCTACATATCGTCTGATATATTACCCGATATCCGGCATCTGATATATCGAAGCCAAACCGGTACGAATCTGATATCCCATTTTTGAAGCTTGGTTTTACCAGGAAAGAAGTTGCTGACTTCTTTTTCTCTTGCAAAAAATAACTTATGGTTTCTATAATTAACTCCATGCATGCATGCATGCATGAACCTGTAACAATGATCAGTTGAAGCACTCGCCTGCGAAAAACGCACTCCTGTCAGACATCGCGATCAGCACCTCCGCCGCGCCGACGTTCTTCCCGGCGCACTACTTCGAGACCAAGGACGACAAAGGCGAGCCGAGGGCCTTCAACCTCATCGACGGCGGCCTCGCCGCCAACAACCCCGTAAGCTACCTAGCGCCTCACCGCCGGCCACAACACATCGACATCCCCCCTGAATCTCTCACGTACCACATGCATGCATGTATTTTTCCCGCCTGCCTGCAGACGCTATGCGCGATGAGCCAAGTGTCGCAGGACATCATCGTGGGGGACGGCGAGTTCTTCGTGGAGAACCCGGTCGACTACGGCAAGTTCATGGTGGTCTCCGTCGGCTGCGGGCTGAACCCGAAAGAGAGCTACAGCGCCAAGGACGCCGCCAAGTGGGGGATCCTGAACTGGATCGTCAAGGACGGCACCGCCCCCCTCGTCGACATGTTCAACGCCGCCAGCGCCGACATGGTGGACATCCACCTCTCCGTCCTCTTCGGCGCCCTGCGCTCCTCCCACCGCTACCTGCGCATCCAGTACGATCAGCTGAGCGGGAGTGCCGGTTCCATCGACGACTGCTCGAAGGAGAACATGGACAGGCTGGTGCAGATCGGGCACGAGCTCCTCAGGAAGAACGTGTCCCGGGTGGACCTGGAGACCGGCCTGAACGTGGAGATGCCCGGCCTAGGCACCAACGCGGAGCAGCTCGCCAAGTTCGCAAAGCACCTGTCCGACGAGCGGCGCCGGCGCAAAAAGGTGCTTCAGATTAACTAGCAGCTGGCCGGCCGGCTCGCTCTACTTTGTTGAGTCTTGCTCGTTTGGTGGATGTTTTCCATTCAGTTTTTTTCTTCTTGTACACAGTGATGTAATATTTGTACAGTTATGTAATAATACTGTGCCACATTTGGAAAATAGATTAAGGGTGTTCCATGTTTTGCCGGAGCAAGTGTTGATCACATTATTTGCCTTGTTTCCCGGATTATCTTTCAGTCTAATACTCTTTCAAGTCTAACAAATTCGACTAACGACCTCATAGTCATAGTCGTGTGCTTTGCCAACAAGAAACCTCGGTGCAACGACCCAGACAAGCATGATTTGAGCCGGATTGGCTTAACTTGTAGGCTGAGGAGACTGGCCAATCACATGGGCAGCATGAGATAATGTTTGAGCCGTGTGTTGGTTTAACTTGCAGGCAGAGAACACCTGCTATCCTAATCCACGTCGTATTTCATATTTCAGCCGTGTCTTTGCAGAGGAATGCGTGCATTGATAAACAAATGATGCAAGTATATTTAGGGAAACAAATGATGTCGGTTAGTTGTTGCCCAGTTGAAGTTTTGCATTTGTATATATGGACAAAGCGCATCAAGTACTAGTAATGCTATGTTTATTAACCTGTGGAATCTCATTGTCTTGCTCAAGGTGACCGTAATCCTCCCCGCGACTAACTATAATGCGTGCGTTCACGTCATCCATATTTGCTGGTCAGCGCTGGTACTGTGATTCATTCAGGAAAGCTACTACTTATATACGTGTTCTATATTGATTGCTTTGAAGTGGTATGAAGAACAACCACTTTTTTTTGGCAAAGATATATGAAGACACAATGAAGAACGAACCAACACAATTGCTTCACCGAGTCCCAAGCATGTTCTAAGAGCATATGATGCAAAATAGGGCTAATGCCAAATAAACCCTTTTTAGGGCATTTGGACCAAAAGCACAGCTAGCTCTAGCATATGTCATATCCCTATATGGCGATGCAATTTTTTTGGGGCGGCCTCATATTTTGCTCCCAAGTGCTGTAAATATAAACAACCACGCGGCTACCGCAAAACAAACCCGTAGTTGTGGGTAGCTCAACTGCGAGGGTGAACTTCCCGCTTCGGAGGCTGTCATGCGTGTCGTGACGACCGATTCCGACCACCACTACCACTGCTCAACCCCCCCTCTAGCTGCCGCCGCCGCGTCGGATCCATCTTCAGCATCGACCAAATTGGTCGCCACCCACCCATTTGGTCGCCACCGCGGCGAACGGTTCCGGCCACCGCCGCACTGCCCCGCGGTGAATCCATCAGTCACACCGACCGAATCGGCCGTAGCACCACCCCATTCGGCTGCCACCGCATCAGGCGCCGCGTCAACCAATTTCGACCACCACCGCTCACACCGGATGCTTGCCACGCCACTCTCTGAGGATGTCGTCGTGCCGCTGCCCCGTGAGTAGCACGGGCTTCCACGGCGTTCGTCTTCGGCAGTCCGGCTGCGACATCGGCAAAATCTTGAGTGCGGCAGTGGACGCAGCTCGGCACCTACAACACACCGGAGCTTGCTGCTTGGACGTTCCGCCGATTGAGGTCCAAGCTCAACTCCCCGGATGTTCCGAGTGTCAAGGAGGTGGAGTTTCCCGCTCCCTATGTGCGGTTTATGCCCCACAAAGAGGAGAAGGAAGACCGTCTAGTCATGGAGCAGCACACTTCCCATGAGGGTGACACGGTGGCTATGGCGAGGTTCGCCTAGCCTAATCCACACCTCTTGGAGGCGAAGCATGAATTCTTCACCAGGAGGAACAAGGAGCGCAAGAAGGAGAGGACGGTCAAGAAGGAGGACGAGGCAGGCCCCTCAATGGTGATCAACATTGAGACATACGAGGACAAGTTGGATATTGGGGATGAGCCACTCCTAGAGCTTTGGAACCGTGTCAACGATGATGATGATGATGAGTAGTGTGTCATGGGTTGGTAGACCTTTTGTAGTGAGTCTATCATGTTGTTTGAACTCATGTTTCAGTATGTATGCAATTGTGGAGAAAGACATGTTTGGATGCCCTATTTGACAAACAAAATTTTGGATGCCCTATTTTACATCATCCATCATGGCATCTTTTTTTGGTGCCCTAAGTGCATCTCTAGATGATCCCATCAAAACCGATTAAAGGAGTAAAAATTTCATTTTGAGAATTTAAACCAGACATAACCAAACCCTTATCTGGTGTAGTGTAACACCCCGGACACACCTGCCGGTGGTCGTTACTCCTGGCGGGATCTAGACTGGCCCCACAGATCAATACCAGTCTTTTTTGCACACTTTGTCCTCACTCGTGCGCACCCGGGAGCAACTTCCCGGTCGGTCACCTATCCTGAAACTACTCCAAGCTGAGCACACTTAACTTTGGAGTTCTATCCGAATGGGCTCCTGATGTCTACTACACAACCTTCTTCTTGTAGACGTTGTTGGGCCTCCAAGTGCAGAGGTTTGTAGGACAGTAGCATATTTCCCTCAAGTGGATGACCTAAGGTTTATCAATCCGTGGGAGGCGTAGGATGAAGATGGTCTCTCTCAAGCAACCCTGCAACCAAATAACAAAGAGTCTCTTGTGTCCCCAACACACCCAATACAATGGTAAATTGTATAGGTGCACTAGTTCGGCGAAGAGATGATGATACAAGTGGTATATGGATGGTAGATAAAGGTTTTTGTAATCTGAAATTATAAAAACAGTAAGGTAACAAATGATAAAAGTGAGCGTAAATGGTATTGCAATGATAGGAAACAAGGCCTAGGGTTCATACTTTCGCTAGTGTAAGTTCCCTCAACAATACTAACATAATTGGATCATAAAACTATCCCTCAACATGCAACAAAGAGTCACTCCAAAGTCACTAATAGCGGAGAATGAACGAAGAGATTATGGTAGGGTACGAAACCACCTCAAAGTTATTCTTTCCAATCAATCCGTTGGGCTATTCCTATAAGTGTCACAAACAGCCCTAGAGTTCGTACTAGAATAACACCTTAAGACACAAATCAACCAAAACCCTAATGTCACCTAGATACTCCAATGTCACCTCAAGTATTCGTGGGTATGATTATACGATATGCATCACACAATCTCAGATTCATCTATTCAACCAACACAAAGGACCTCAAAGAGTGCCCCAAAGTTTCTACCGGAGAATCACGACGAAAACGTGTGCCAACCCCTATGCATAGGTTCATGGGCGGAACCCGCAAGTTGATCACCAAAACATACATCAAGTGAATCACGTGATATCCCATTGTCACCACAAATATCCATGGCAAGACATACATCAAGTGTTCTCAAATCTTTAAAGACTCAATCCGATAAGATTACTTCAAAGGGGAAACTCGATTCATTACAAGAGAGAATAGGGGGAGGAGAAACATAAGATCCAACTATAATAGCAAAGCTCGCGATACATCAAGATCGTGCCAAATCAAGAACATGAGAGAGAGAGAGAGAGATCAAACACATAGCTACTGGTACATACCCTCAGCCCCGAGGGAGAACTACTCCCTCCTCGTCATGGAGAGCACCGGGATGATGAAGATGGCCACCGGAGAAGGATTGCCCCCTCCGGCAGGGTGCCGGAACGGGTCTAGATTGGTTTTCGGTGGCTACGGAGGCTTCTGGCGGCGGAACTCCCGATCTATTGTGTGTTCTAGAAGTTTTAGGGTATATGGAGTTATATAGGCAGAAGAAGCACATCAAGGGAGCCATGAGGGCCCCACGAGGCAAGGGGCGCGCCCCAGGGGGGTGGGCGTGCCCCTACCCTCGTGAGCTCGTCCTTCCTTCCTTGACGTGGGGTCCAAGTCCATCGGGTGGCTTTCGTTCCAACAATAACTTCTCTAGTTGATTTCGTTCCGTTTCGACTCCGTCTGATATTCCTTTTCTTCAAAACACTGAAATAGGCATAAAACAGCAAATCCGGGCTGGGCCTCCGGTTAATAGGTTAGTCCCAAAAATAATATAAAAGTGGATAATAAAGACCAATATTGCCCAAAATAGTAGATAATATAGCATGGAGCAATCAAAAATTATAGATACGTTGGAGACGTATCAAGCATCCCCAAGCTTAATTCCTGCTCATCCTCGAGTAGGTAAATGATAAAAAAAAGATAATTTTTGATGTGGAATGCTAGTTGGCATAATTTCAATGTAATTCTTCCTACTTGTGATATAAATATTCAAATTCGAAAAATTCAAGACAAAAGTTCATTTTGACATAAAAATAATAATACTTCAAGCATACTAACTAAAAAATTATGTTTTCTCAAAATAACATGGCCAAAGAAAGCTATCCCTACGAAATCATATAGTCTGGCTATGCTCTATCTTCACCACACAAAATATTTAAATCATGCACAACCCCGATGACAAGCCAAGCAATTGTTTCATACTTTTGATGTTCTCAAAAAATTTCAATCTTCACGCAATACATGAGCGTGAGCCATGGACATAGCACTATAGGTGGAATAGAATGGTGGTTGTGGAGAGGACAAAAAGGGAGAAGATAGTCTCACATCGACTAGGCGTATCAACGGGCTATGGAGATGCCCATCAATAGATATCAATGTGAGTGAGTAGGGATTGCCATGCAACGGATGCACTAGAGCTATGAAATCTCAACAAAAGAAACTAATGGGTGTGCATCCAACTCGCTTGCTCACGAAGACATAGGGCATTTTGAGAAAGCCCATCATTGGAATATACAAGCCAAGTTCTATAATGAAAGATTTCCACTAGTATATGAAAGTGACAGAAGATCATGGTGCTACTTTGAAGCACAAGTGTGGTAAAAGGATAGTAGTATTGTCCCCCCCCCCTTTTGGCCTTTTTTATTTGGCCTTTTTTATTTGGCCTTTTTTTGGCCTTTCTTTTTTTATGGCCTTTCTCTTTTTTTTGGGACAATGCTCTATTGAATGATGATCATCACACTTCTATTTATTTACAACTCGATACTAGAACAAAGTATGACTCTATATGAATGCCTCCGGCGGTGTACCGGGATATGCAATGAATCAAGAGTGACAAGTATGAAAGAATCATGAATAGTTGCTTTGCCACAAATACTATGTCAACTACATGATCATGCTAAGTAATATGACAATGATGAATGTGTCATGATGAACGGAATGGTGGAAAGTTGCATGGCAATATATCTCGGAATGGCTATGGAAATGCCATAATAGGTAGGTATGGTGGCTGTTTTGAGGAAGGTATATGGTGGGTGTATGGTACCGGCGAAAGTTGCGCGGTACTAGAGAGGCTAGCAATGGTGGAAGGGTGAGAGTGCGTATAATCCATGGACTCAACATTAGTCATAAAGAACTCATATACTTATTGCAAAAATCTAAAAGTTATCGAAACAAAGTACTACGTGCATGCTCCTAGGGGGATAGATTGGTAGGAAAAGACCATCGCTCATCCCCGACCGCCACTCATAAGGAAGGGCAATCAATAAATAAATCATGCTCCGACTTCATCACATAACGGTTCACCATACGTGCATGCTACGGGAATCACAAACTTCAACACAAGTATTTCTCAAATTCACAACTACTCAACTAGCATGACTCTAATATTACCATCCTCATATCTCAAAACAATCATCAAGTATCAAACTTCTCTTAGTATTCAACACACTCATAAGAGAATTTTATTATTCTTGAATGCCTAGCATATTAGGATTTTAAGCAAATTACCATGCTATTTAAGACTCTCAGAATGATATAAGTGAAGCATGAGAGTTCATCTATTTCTTCAAAATAAAACTACCACCATGCTCTAAAAGATATAAGTGAAGCACAAGAGCAAATGACAAACTACTCCGAAAGATATAAGTGAAGATCAATGAGTAGTCGAATAATTATGCAACTATGTGAAGACTCTCTGACATTTAATAATTTCATATCTTGGTATTCTATTCAAAAAGCAAGCAAAGCAAAATAAATTGACGCTCCAAGCAAAACACATATCATGTGGCGAATAAAAATATAGCTCCAAGTAAAGTTACCGATGAACGAAGACGAAGGAGGGGATGCCTTCCGGGGCATCCCCAAGCTTAGGCTCTTGGTTGTCCTTGAATATTACCTTGGGGTGCCTTGGGCATCCCCAAGCTTAGGCTCTTACCACTCCTTATTCCATAGTCCATCGAATCCTTACCCAAAACTTGAAAACTTCACAACACAAAACTTAAAGTAGAAAACTCGTAAGCTCCGTTAGTATAAGAAAATAAATCACCACTTCAAGGTACTGTAATGAACTCATTATTTATTTATATTGGTGTTAAACCTACTGTATTCCAACTTCTCTATGGTTTATAAACTACTTTACTAGCCATAGATTCATCAAAATAAGCAAACAACACATCGAAAACAGAATCTGTCAAAAACAGAACAGTCTGTAGTAATCTGGATCAAACGTATACTTCTGGAACTCATAAAATTTTCAAATAAATTGCTGGACCTGAGTAATTTATCTATTAATCATCTGCAAAAATAATTATCTAAATATCACTCTCCAAATAAAAATGGCAGCAATTCTCGTGAGCGCTAAAGTTTCTGTTTTTGACAGCATGATCAACAAGACTTTTCCCAAGTCTTCCCAAAGGTTCTACTTGGCACAAACACTAATTAAAAGCATAAAACAACATATAAACAGAGTCTAGATGAATTATTTATTACTAAACAGGAGCAAAAATCAAGGAATAAAAATAAAATTGGGTTGCCTCCCAACAAGCGCTATCGTTTAACGCCCCTAGCTAGGCACGATGATTTCAATGATGCTCATATAAAAGATAAGAATTGTAACATAAAGAGAGCATCATGAAGAATATGACTAGCACATTTAAGTCTAACCCACTTCCTATGCATAGGGATTTTGTGAGCAAACAACTTGTGGGAACAAGAATCAACTTGCATAGGAAGGTAAAACAAGCATAACTTCAAAACTTTACGCACATAGAGAGGAAACTTGATATTATTGCAATTCCTACAAGCATATGTTCCTCCCTCATAATAATTTTCAGTAGCATCATGAATGAATTCAACAATATAGCCAGCACCTAAAGCATTCTTTTCATGATCTACAAGCATAGAAAATTTACTACTCTCCACATAAGCAAAATTCTTCTAATGAATAATTGTGGGAGCAAACTCAACAAAATAACTATCATGTGATTGAAAATTAAGATCAAGATGACAAGTTTCATGGTTATCATTATTCTTTAAAGCATACGTGCCATCAAAATAATCATCATAGATAGGAGTTGATACGTCCATTTTGCATCATGCTTTTATATCGATATTTATTGCATTATGGGCTGTTATTTCACTTTATGTCACAATACTTATGGCTATTCTCTCTTATTTTACAAGGTTTACATAAGGAGGGAGAATGCCGGCAGCTAGAATTCTGGGCTACAAAAGGAGGAAATATTAGAGACCTATTCTGTGCACCTCCAAAAGTCCTGAAACTCCACGGAACATCTTAAAACAAATAAACAAAAATTCTCGCCAAAGATGAAGGCCAGGGGGCCCACACCCTGCACACGAGGGTGGGGGGCACCCCCCCCTAGGGCGCGCCCCCTACCTCGTGGGCCCCCTGGTGGCTCTCCGATGCCCATCTTCTCCTATATGAGGTCTTTCGATGAGAAAAAAATAGGAAGGAACTTTTCGGGACGAGACTCCGCCGCCACGAAGCGGAACCTTGGCGGATCCAATCTAGAGCTCCGGCAGAGCTGTTCTGCCGGGGAAACTTCCCTCCGGGAGGGGGAAATCATCACCATCGTCATCACCAACGCTCCTCTCATCGGGAGAGGGCAATCTCCATCAACATCTTCACCAGCACCATCTCATCTCCAAACCCTAGTTCATCTCTTGTATCCAATTCTTGTCTCGAAGTCCGGGATTGGTGCTAGTAGGTTGCTAGTAGTGTTGATTACTCTTTGTAGTTGATGCTAGTTGGTTTAATTGGTGGAAGATCATATGTTCAGATCCTATATGCATATTATTACCCCTCTGATTATGGACATGAATATGCTTTGTGAGTAATTACGTTCGTTCCTGAGGACAATGGAGAAGTCTTGCTATGAGTAGTCATGTGAATTTGGTATTCGTTTGATATTTTGATAATATGTATATTGTCTAGCCTCTAGTGGTGTTATGTGAACGTCGACTACATAACACTTCACCATTTTTTGGGCCTAGAGGAAGGCATTGGGAAGTAATAAGTAGATGATGGGTTGCTAGAGTGACAGAATCTTAAACCCTAGTTTATGCGTTGCTTTGTAAGGGGCTGATTTGGATCCATATGTTTCATGCTATGGATAGGTTTACCTTAATACTTTTGTTGTAGTTGCGGATGCTTGCAATAGAGGTTAATCATAAGTGGGATGCTTGTTCAAGTAAGAACAACACCCAAGCACGGTCCACCCACATATCAAATTATCAAAGTATCACACGTGAATCATATGAACGTGATGAAAACTAGCTTGACGATATTCCCATGTGTCCTTGGGAGCGCTTTTCCTATTATAAGAGTTCGTTCCGCCTTGTCCTTTGCTACAAAAGGATTGGGCCATCTTGCTGCACTTTATTTACTTTTATTACTTGTTACTTGTTACAACCTATCTTATCACAAAACTATCTGTTACCACTTATTTCATTACTTGTAGAGAATACCTTGCTGAAAACCGCTTATCATTTCCTTCTGCTCCTTGTTGGGTTCGACACTCTTACTTATCGAAAGGACTACGATAGATCCCCTATACTTGTGGGTCATCAAGACTCTTTTCTGGCGCCGTTGCCGGGGAGTGTAGCGCCTTTGGTAGGTGGAATTTGGTAAGGAAAAATTTATATAGTGTGCTGAAATTTACTGTCACTTGTTACTATTGAAAGTAATTCTCTGAGGGGCTTGTTCGGAGTATCTTCACCCCGTCCAGTAGAGCAAAGAGTTGCTCCTCAACCTAGTGAACCTATTGAAAATGAAATTCCTTATGAGTATCCTTTGGGTATGATAGAAAAACTGCTAGATAACCCTTTTACAGGAGATGGAACAAAGCATCCTGATGAGCACTTAATATATGTGGATGAAGTTTATGGATTATTTAAGCTTGAAGGTATACCTGATGATGTTGCTAAGAAGAAGATCTTCCCTTTATCTTTGAAGGGAGATGCATTGATACGGTATATTCTATGTGATGATATGAGATCATGGGACTATAAAAGATTGAAGCTGGAATTTCATCAAAAGTATTATCCTATGCATCTTGTTCATCGTGATCGCAATTATATATATAATTTCTGGCCTCACGAAGGAGAAAGCATCGCTCAAGCTTGGGGGAGGCTTAAATCAATGTTATATTCATGCCCCAATCATGAGCTCTCAAAAGAAATAATTATGCAAAGTTTTTATGCTCGGCTTTCTGAAAACAATCGCACCATGCTCGATACTTCTTGTGCTGGCTCTTTTATGATGAAGACTATTGAATTTAGATGGAATTTATTGGATAGAATTAAATGCAACTCTGAAGATTGGGACCTCGACGAAGGTAAGGAGACAGGTATGACACCTAAGTTTGATTGTGTTAAATCTTTTATGGACACCGATATTTTCCGTAAGTTTAGCACTAAATATGGACTTGACTCTGAGATAGTAGCTTCTTTCTGTGAATCTTTTGCTACTTATGTTGATCTCCCTAAGGAGAAGTGGTTTAAATATCATCCTCCCATAGAAGTAAAAGTAGCTGCACCTATTAAAGTTGAAGAAAAGACTATCACTTATAATGATCCTATTGTTCCTACTTCTTATGTTGAGAAACCACCTTTCCCTGTTAGAATAAAGGATCATGCTAAAGCTTCAACTATTGTTCGTAAAAGCAATATTAGAACTTATACACCTCCTGAGAAAGTTAAAGTAGAACCTAATATTGCTATTGTTAAAGATCTCTTGTCTGATAATATTGATGGGCATGTTATTCAGTTCGAAGGTGAAACTGCTAGAATTGCTAAACCTTGTGATAAGGATAAACATAGACCTATGGTAGGCGTGCCTGTTATTTCTGTTAAAATAGGAGATCATTGTTATCATGGCTTATGTGATATGGGTGCTAGTGCTAGTGTTATACCGCATGCTTTATACGAAGAAATTAAGAATGAAATTGCACCTGTTGAGTTAGAAGATATTGATGTTACTATTAAACTTGCTAATAGAGATACTATTGCACCAATTGGAATTGTTAGAGATGTTGAAGTCTTGTGTGGGAAAACTAAATATCCTGCTGATTTTCTTGTTCTTACTTCTCCGCAAGATAGCTTTTGCCGAATTATATTTGGTAGACCCTTCTTAAATACTGTCAATGCTACCATAGACTGCACTAAGAATATCGTTACTGTTGGTTTGGATGATATGGTTCATGAGTTTCATTTCTCTAAATTTAGTAAACAACATCGTGAGGAAGAATTACCTAGTAAGGATGAAATTGTTGGTCTTGCTTCTATTGTTGTACCTCCTAGTGACCTTTAGAACATTATTTGCTAGACCATGAAAATGATATGTTCATGAATGAAAGAAGGGAAATAGATGAAGTATTCTTTAAACAGGAACCTATTCTGCATCACAACTTGCCTGTTGAAATTTTAGGGGATCCTCCTCCACCCAAGGTTGATCCCGTGTTTGAGCTTAAACCGTTGCCTGATAATCTTAAATATGCTTATCTTGATGAAAAGAAGATATATCTTGTTATTATTAGTGCTAACCTTTCAGAGCATGAAGAAGAAAGATTATTGAAAACTCTGAAGAAGCACCGTGCTGCTATTGGATATACTCTTGATGATCTTAAGGGCATTAGTCCCACTCTATGTCATAAATTTGGAAGCAGATGCCAAACCAGTTCGTGATCCTCAACGACGTCTGAATTCTAAAATGAAAGAAGTGGTAAGAAAAGAAATACTAAAGCTTCTGGAGGCAGGTATAATCTATCTCGTTGCTGATAGTGAGTGGGTAAGTCCTGTCCATTGTGTCCCTAAGAAAGGAGGTATTACTGTTGTTCCTAATGATAAAGATGAATTGATTCCACAAAGAATTATCACAGGTTATAGGATGGTAATTGATTTCCGCAAATTAAATAAAGCTACTAAGAAAGATCATTACCCCTTACCTTTTATTGATCAAATGCTAGAAAGATTATGCAAACATACACACTATTGCTTTCTAGATGGTTATTCTGGTTTCTCTCAAATACCTGTGTCGGCTAGAGATCAATCAAAGACTACTTTTACATGCCCTTTTGGTACTTTTGCTTATAGACGTATGCCTTTTGGTTTATGTAATGCACCTGCTACCTTTCAAAGATGCATGATGGCTATATTCTCTGACTTTTGTGAAAATATTTGTGAGGTTTTCATGGACGACTTTTCCGTCTATGGTTCCTCTTTTGATGATTGCTTGAGCAATCTTGATCGAGTTTTGCAGAGATGTGAAGAAACTAATCTTGTCTTGAATTGAGAAAAGTGTCACTTTATGGTTAATGAAGGTATTGTCTTGGGGCACAAAGTTTCTGAAAGAGGTATTGAAGTTGATAAAGCCAAGGTTGATGCTATTGAAAAGATGCCATGTCCCAAGGACATCAAAGGTATAAGAAGTTTTCTTGGTAACACTGGATTTTATAGGAGGTTCATTAAGGACTTCTCAAAAAATTCTCGGCCTCTGACTAATTTATTGCAAAAAGATATACCATTTGTCTTTGATGATGATTGTGTAGAAGCATTTGAAATACTTAAGAAAGCATTAGTCTCTGCACCTATTGTTCAGCCACCTGATTGGAACCTACCCTTTGAAATTATGTGTGATGCTAGTGATTATGCTGTAGGTGTTGTTCTAGGGCAAAGAGTTGATAAGAAAATTAATGTTATTCATTATGCTAGTAAGACTCTAGACAATGCTCAAAGAAATTATGCTA
The DNA here is from genome assembly GCF_003073215.2 of Triticum urartu. Taxonomy (NCBI): domain Eukaryota; kingdom Viridiplantae; phylum Streptophyta; class Magnoliopsida; order Poales; family Poaceae; genus Triticum; species Triticum urartu. Next base: position 104,942,759 of record NC_053023.1, read on the forward strand.
CTACTGAAAAAGAGCTTTTAGCAGTTGTATTTGCTTGTGATAAGTTCAGATCTTATATTGTCGATTCTAAAGTAACTATTCAAACTGATCATGCTGCTATTAAATATCTTGTGGAAAAGAAAGATGCTAAACCTAGACTTATTAGATGGGTTCTCTTGCTACAAGAATTTGATTTGCATATTGTTGATAGAAAGGGAGCTGAGAACCCCGTTGCAGACAACCTGTCTAGGTTAGAAAATATTCTTGATGACCCACTACCTATTAATGATAACTTTCCTGATGAACAATTAAATGTTATAAGTACTTCTTGTAGTACTCCATGGTATGCTGATTATGCTAATTATATTGTTGCTAAATTTATACCACCTAGCTTCACATACCAACAAAAGAAAAAGTTCTTCTATGATTTAAGACATTACTTTTGGGATGACCCACATCTTTATAAAGAAGGAGCAGATGGTGTTATTAGACGTTGTGTACCTGAGCATGAACAGGAACAGATCCTACGCAAGTGTCATTCTGAATCTTATGGAGGACACCACGCTGGAGATAGAACTGCACATAAGGTATTACAATCTGGTTTTTATTGGCCTACTCTCTTCAAGGATGCCCGTAAGTTTGTCTTGTCTTGTGATGGATGTCAAAGAATTGGTAATATTAGTAGATGTCGAGAAATGCCTATGAATTATTCATTTGTTACTGAACCGTTTGATGTTTGGGGTTTTGATTATATGGGACCTTTTCCTGCCTCTAATGGATACACACATATTTTAGTTGCTGTTGATTACGTTACTAAGTGGGTAGAAGCTATTCCAACTAGTAGTGCTGATCATAACACTTCTATTAAAATGCTTAAGGAAGTTATTTTCCCGAGGTTTGGAGTCCCTAGATATTTAATGACTGATGGTGGTTCACACTTTATTCATGGTGCTTTCCGTAAAATGCTTGCTAAATATGATGTTAATCATAGAATTGCATCTCCTTATCACCCTCATTCTAGTGGTCAAGTAGAGTTGAGCAATAGAGAGCTCAAATTAATTTTTCAAAAGACTGTTAATAGGTCTAGAAAGAATTGGTCTAAGAAACTTGATGATGCATTATGGGCTTATAGAACTACATATAAAAATCCTATGGGTATGTCTCCGTATAAAATGGTCTATGGAAAAGCATGTCACCTACCTCTCGAACTAGAACATAAGGCATACTGGGCTATTAAAGAGGTCAACTATGATTTTAAACTTGCCGGTGAAAAGAGGTTATTTGATATTAGCTCACTTGATGAATGAAGAACCCAAGCTTATGAAAATGCCAAGTTGTTTAAAGAAAAGGTTAAAAGATGGCATGACAAAAGGATACAAAAGCATGAGTTTAATGTAGGTGATTATGTATTGCTATACAACTCTTGTTTAAGATTTTTTTGCAGGGAAACTTCTCTCTAAATGGGAAGGCCCCTATGTTATCGAAGAGGTCTATCGTTCCGGTGCCATAAAGATCAACAACTTCGAAGGCACAAATCCGAAGGTGGTAAACGGTCAAAGAATTAAACATTATATCTCAGGTAATCCCATAAATGTTGAAACCAATATTATTGAAACCGTAACCCCGGAAGAATACATAAGAGACACTTTCCGGAACGTTTCAGACTCCGAAAAGGAATAGGTATGTGGTACGGTAAGTAAACCGACTCTAAAACAATTTTTAAGGCAATATTTCTCCGTCTTGGAATATTTAGAAAAATAGAAAAATAAGTAGCAGTCCGGGAAGGACACGAGGGCCCCACGAGGGTGGTGGGCGCGCCCTACCCCCCTGGGCGCGCCCCCTACCTCGTGAGCACCTCGTGTGCCTTCCGGACTCCGTTTTCTTGCATGTTACGTATTTTGGTCGGTAAAAAATCATTATATAACCTCCCGAAGGTTTTGACTCCCGTATCACGCAAATCTCTTCTGTTCTTGTTTCGAGCTATTTTTTGTCAGGGTTTTCCAGGCTAAGCATCATGTTGTCTCCCTCCTACAACAATGGTGACAACGATGCTTGGCTAATGAAGATAGATCTGAAGAGGGAAGAACCCACGAGGGTCAGCAAGGATGAAAGGATCAAGAAGGCTACGGAGGATCAAGCTCCGGCAGCAAAAGACATCATTCAACTTGATCATAACCTTCTTACCCCAACTGAGATCGAAGCTTTCAAGATGATTGACTTAGCTCGTATACAAAACAAGTATCTCACACAAGAAAATATTTTGTTGAAGGAGCATATTGTCGCACTCAAGGGCATTATTCGCAAGCTAGAGGACCTCTTACGCTCGATGTGCGATTATCCGTTACCTCCACCTTCTTCACCAACCAAGGAGATATAATCACATGGGTATGGGCACTCCCCTTGGCAACTGCCAAGCTTGGGGGAGGTGCCCCGGTATCGTATCTGTGACGCCCGGATAATCAAGCTACAGTAACCTCTGCTAATGATGCCACGTCACCACTCTTACTGTTGTAAACCTCGCGATGATTCAATCCCGTTCGAATTCAAAATTCAAAATCAAGTCAAATGGTAAAGTTTTCAAACATTAAAATTAAAATGTTCTAGAGGTGGCAAATAATGCATAGGTAATTATGGTGGAGGATCACATTTTTATAAAATAATTAAAAGCACTAAACTAAATAAAACAGTGGCTTAAACAAATAATTAAATGCATTTTATAAATATTAAAACATTAAACTATTTTATTAGGTATGAGAAATTAATGTGGCAATAGAGTTTTTATAAATACTAATTTAGGGGCTAGTGGTATATTTTATAAAACTAAAAATAAAGTAAAACTAATATGAAAATAGGAACTATAAATAAAATAAATAAAATGAAAACAGAAAGGTAAATAAAAAAACAAGAAAAGAAAATAGAACCCCCCTTCCCCAGTGGGCTTCATGGCCCAGCCGGCCAACCTGGCCACCAGTCAGGCCGGCCCATTCCCTGCACCCCTCCCTGACCTATATGGCCCAACCCCTCACGCACCCATTAGCCGCCCCCCTCCCCCCACCCCCCCCCGAAACCCTAACGGCCATACCCACTCACCCTACTCCCTCCCCCGATTCCCCCTGGATCGGGATCGACCCCTCCACTCTCCCCTCACGCCTCGCTCCTCTCTCTCCCTCCCGATCCGGAACGGGGCGCAAAGGCGCCCCCTCGCCGCCGCTCCGCTAAGGCCGCCGCCCCTCCCGGACTCTTCCGCGCCCCTCCTCTCACCTCCCTCGACTGGATCGGGGCAGCGCCCCGCTGCCCACCTCGGCGGGCGCCTCCCGTCCCCGCCACCAGGCTGGCGCCCCTCGCCGAGTCCACCTCATCACCGGACCATGCCGGCAGGGTCCCGCCGGCGCGCACCGAACCCGGCCGCAGCCGCTCCCAGCGAGTCGCCCCGCTCCGACGCCCTCCAACGCCGGCAGGCCGCCGGCCACGACCACCACGACCCGTTCCGGCCTCCCCAAGCTCCTCTACTGCTCGATGTGAGCACCTCGCATATCCCCCCATGATGCCGCTGCTGCTCTTACTTCCTGTTACTGCTGCTCATGCTTAGCTACTGCTGCTCCTGCCGTTGCGTTGCCGTTGTCGCTGCGTCGTCCCCTTGTTGCTGGTGCGCCACCGCGCCCCGGCTCCCCTGCCGCCCGCGGGCCTGCTCGTTGCCGGCCCCGCACTCCATTTCCCCCACGCCGGCCGGCCACTGGCCTCGCCCCGCCACACTCCATGCGGGCGAGCGCCCGCCCAGGCGCCCGTAGCCCCCTTCCCGTGTGGACTCGGGCGCACGCCCGCATGCCCGTAACCGCTATGGCCCCCTCTGGGCCTATGACACAGGGGCCCCACGCCCCAGAACGTTTGTTAAAAAAACGAATTAAACGAATTAAGAATTAAAAATAATTAAAACATTAATTGAATTAGTTAATTAATTAACTTCAATAATCTAGATTAGATTAGCCTAATCATTTAGTTAAAGCTAACTAACCTTGTTTAATATTATGAGTCTATGACAAGAGGGACCCACTAGTTAGTTTGACCAGTCAACAGTCAATGCTGACTGGGCTGTTGACTTTGACCGGCCCCATCAGTCAGCCTCTGCTGACTGGGCAATTGACCAAGTCAACTGGGCCTACTGGTCAGCCACACAAGCCCATCTGTGGGTACACTTCTGTGTACCCATAGCAATTTAACATTTAATTTTCGAATTAAAAATAATTTAAAATGATTAAATCCTTTTTAAATTCATATAAAATAAACCATAGCTCGGATGGAAAAACTTTGTACATGAAAGTTTCTCAAAACGACGATACGAATCCGGATACGCAGCCTGTTCGTCCTCCACACACCCCTAACATATCAAACTCGCAACTTTCCCCCTCCGGCTCCTCTGCCCGAAAACGCGAAACACCGGGAATGCTTTTCCGGATATTTTCCCCCTTCACCGGTACCACCTCGTACTGCGTTAGGGCACACCTAGCATCACGTTTTGTCACGTCATGCATCATTATGCATCTGTTTGCATTATATTTATTGTTTCTTCCCCCTCTTCTCTCGCTAGACACCGAGAACGACGCCGCTGCTACCCAGTACGACTACAGTGTTGGCGACCCCTCTCTCTTGCCAGAGCAACCAGGCAAGCCCCCCTTTGATCACCAGATATCGCCTACTCTTCTCTATACTGCTTGCATTAGAGTAGTGTAGCATGTTACTGCTTTCCGTTATTCCTATCCTGATGCATAGCCTATCCTTGCTAATACTGTTGTTACCATTACCTGCTATCCTACTGCTTAGTATAGGATGCTAGTGTTCCATCAGTGGCCCTACACTCTTGTCCGTCTGCCATGCTATACTACTGGGCCGTGATCACTTCGGGAGGTGACCACGGGCATATACAATATACTTTACACAGTTACCTTACCTATGATACTGTTCGGAGATGGGGGCTGAAGGGGCAGGTGGCTCCATCCCGGTAGAGGTGGGCCTGGGTTCTCGACGGCCCCCGATTGTTACTTTGAGGCGGAGCGACAAGGCAGGTTGAGACCACCTAGGAGAGAGGTGGGCCTGGCCCTGGTCGGCGTTCGCAGATACTTAACACGTTTAACGAGATCTTGGTATTTGATCTGAGTCTGGCTACTGGCCTATACGCACTAACCATCTACGCGGGGACAGTTATGGGCACTCGACGTCGTGGTATCAGCCGAAGCCTTCGTGACATCAGCGACTGAGTGGCGCGCGCCGGATTGGACTAGAACGCCTACTAGGCTAGGTCTGCTTCCGGCCGCGTTCACAACGTGCAGGTGTGCAAAGGGCGATGGGCCCAGACCCCTGCGCCATAGGATTTAGACCGGCGTGCTGACCTCTCTGTTGTGCCTAGGTAGGGCTGCGACGTGTTGATCTTCTGAGGCCGGGCATGACCCAGGAAAGTGTGTCCGGCCAAATGGGATCGAGCGTGTTGGGTTATGTGGTGCACCCCTGCAGGGAAGTTAATCTATTCGAATAGCCGTGATTTTCGGTAACAGGACGACTTGGAGTTGTACCTTGACCTTATGACCACTAGAACCGGATACTTAATAAAACACACCCTTTCAAGTGCCAGATACAACCGGTGATCGCTCTCTCACAGGGCGACGAGGAGAGGATCCTCGGTTAGGATTATGCTATGCGATGCTACTTGGAGGACTTCAGTCTACTCTCTTCTACATGCTGCAAGACGGAGGCTGCCAGAAGCGTAGTCTTCGAAAGGACTAGCTATCCCCCCTTATCCCGGCTTTCTGTAGTTCAGTACACATATAATAGCCTTATTCCAGTTGATACCAATGCATACATATGTAGTATAGCTCCTTGCTTGCGAGTACTTTGGATGAGTACTCACGGTTGCTTTCTCCCTCTTTCCCCCTATCCCTTCTGCCTGGTTGTCGCAACCAGATGTTGGAGCCCAGGAGCCAGACGCCACCTTCGACTTCCTATAGGAATCCCCCTTTCCAACTCCTTGGCCGAAGTCGAGTCTAGACATTGCAAAACTTTTAATAACATGGCTGTGTGTCTTACGGGCACACGTCGCCATCGGGTGGTATTAGGATCTTTTACTCCTCGATCCTTACTCTGGGACTCTGAGCTCTCTTCTATTCGGGTTAAATGATTTTGCTAAAAACAAAACTAACTTTAGGTTCTCGAAAGTACTTTCTCCCGGAGAGCCCCTCACTTCAGATGATCGCCTGCTGCACTAGAAGAATCCGAAGATACTCTCTGATGTTCTCTAGAGACTTTATGGCGTCGCTTTTGCAATTCCCCTCCATCGATAAACCCCTATGGATAACCATGTATACTCGCCATTCATACAATGCTTCCCAGTTGGTCTTGTTATTACAAGATACCCCGAAATACTCGTCGTTGTTTCGATAATCCTTTGGGCTTACTGCCTTGATGTTCTTTGTCACCTGAATACCCCTACGGATAATTCTCACACTTATCTAGTATCCACTCATCCCCCAGTTGTTCATGTGTTTCACAATGGTCATCGAAATACTATTCGATCCTCCAAAAATCCTTAGTAGCTTATTGCTCTGCAATTCTTGTCTGCTTGCATGATGGATGCTTTCCATATGTCTGGCAATATTCGTTAGTATCCTTAGGCACCGTCATTTTGATCCCTTTGATTCAACATGAGTGCAAATGCACGCAATCATCAATTGATCCTTTTAAATTAATTTTCCGGCTCAGACGTCATTTTAAACATAAGCTGGTTCTCAACAAATCCAATTGTCGTCGATTGTACCCCTAAGGCTATTCAACTTATCCATCCCTAATCAGAACATTGCTTCTGATCCCTTGATTTGAAAATCATAATTCCTTTGCATTTGAGCTCTGGATTAGTCAGTTGTTTCCATAATCTAATGCATTTGCATTGTTACTTCCTCTGGTGGTGTGCCGATCCTCACATCAGCTCTGTTATGGACCGGCAGATCCTTTAATGGATTTTATCCGACAACGTCCTTCATATTTAATAACCTTGTGAGCCTTCCCTCAGATACATAATTCCTTTGGTAATTGTATCATCTACTTTCTCAACCTTGCTCTACTTTCGAGCTTGTAATATTTACTCTCAAAGCTTGTGGTATATGTTTCCACGATACCCTGACGGGTTGAACCTATGCCTTCCTTAATTTGTGTGACCTCGAAAGTTATGCGGGTTATACCCTGCTAACGCTTCGTCAGATAACTTTTCAGCACTACAACTTCGAAAAGGGGAGGTAAATGTAAGGTTATGCATTGAAGAAGTGGGAGTCGACCTTGAACTTTGTGTTCATGCCCATGGACACGATGTAGATCTTATCATTAAAGCTTCTCTTAAATTAATTACTCCCTTGGTATAAGTTCAGCTTATATATGGGATCTGGCCTTTGGCAATCGTGGTTCCGACCATGATCTCCTTTAAATACCATTTCGCGTGCAAGTTTAAGCGCTTGTCTTCTGTAGAGCAATACCCCAGTCCAACCTCTACTTTGATCTGTCATCGAGTATTACCCCCTCTGGTATCTCGAAATTATCACGGAACTGCATAACTTCTTATGAGTTCTTCGTCAAGTATTATTTAACTTCCGCTGCATCATCATTTGACTTGATGTCATCGCCAACCGATTACATCTTCATGAAATCTCTCGACAAATGTGTCGTGGTCATCATCAACATCTTGAGCTCTTCCAAGATATATATCGAATTCTTGATGAGAAATACCATCCTCGCCCCTCAATGGTTTGTGATATCACCGACCACTTTATTGCCTTCCGTTCAACACAAACTTATTCGTGTTTTGTGTTAAACCTTGAGATCCTTACTACCCAGCATTTATTCTTCTTTACCTTGGAATATTACCACCTTATTATGTCAAGAATGTCGTGGTAATTTTACCACCTCTTGAGAATTCTTGATATGGTAATATCTCTCGCCTTTTGCATGCATTTCTTGGTCTCCGTGTTGTTTCTAACCGGAATACCGACAAATGGTCTTGATGTGTAAATTCTAAACTTCTAGCAACCCTATTGCTTTGAAGTTATTGGTCTACAGTTTCATTCTAAGTCTATTGCTTATTGAAACACCATTCTGACATCATTCCTACCTAAGTCCATATCTCGGGTGCACCTTTCAACCAATGTTTAATTGTGTATGTTTTCCTCGAACATACATCATTATATCAATTGATCTGACAAATGTTATCTCCTTGTTCACATGATTGTGGAAATCCATCTTTTTGGAAATCTCAAGGGATTGTCGCTGAGTCCTTCAGCCACCTCCTCATCCTCTCCTTGGTTTAATGATGAACTCTTGTTTCGGAACTCGCTACCATAGTTCATTTCCTGAGTATCTTGCAATGTCATTTCGTCTATTTGTGTTGTACCTTTTCTTCTCGGACATCCTGAGTCTGAGGTATCATGACACCTATCGGATCTGAATCTCGGTCAGATATGATGGTTGGGACATTTCCAAGAGTTATAACATTGGCCTTTATATGACCCGGTAAGGTGATGTCATGCCTAGCACACCTGGCCGAAGGCCCTATTATTATAGTTTCCTTTTCAGCAAGGTTACCCATTCTTCCATGTGGAAACTGTAAGACTTATTCTACAAGTTGTTCCTGATGAATCCTTCTTGTACCCAAAGTCCGACCTTTGATTGAAGACCATGTCAATGCTATCTCGAAGCATGTCTGTGGTACTCCGATTTTCAATAAGAACATTTGAAGCCCAATGCTAAATGTTTCCTGCTCAATTATCCAAACACCGCTGTATGGGTAACGTCATGAAACTTCTCTCCCCTACCTAAAAGGTTTTCTACATTATATCCTGTCATGGATATCATGCTCTGCTTGTCCTTGGGAACGGTATACCCCTGGTATATGTGTCAAACACATTATCCTTTCCACTGTTCTGTTTGATCTGATGATCACATTTTCCTTCCATTGGTTTGTTTAAACCTCCTTGTGATCTATAATATATAAGCAGTAATATTTCCCTACTTATGTAAACACCTCGTTGTACCACTCTGTCCGCAAGACCCTGTTGCGATTGTTGATGACATTTCGGTAACCACCGATGGACGAGAACTTTGCCTATTGGTCCGCCTCGTTTCAACGAGCAGGAGAATGGTTCTCTTCGTTCCTCGCCCTTGGTATCGACGTTGTTGCCGACATAATCGACAGGCTACCCTCTGACATGCCTTTCCTGCATGACCACGCAAGACGTCTCCACCCTTCCTACTTTTAACCCACATTGTGGGCCCATAACCCAAGTTCCTCAGGATCGAAACATGACTCCACTATAAACCCCATGTTCCCAAGGTAGTTCCTCGCGCATGGCCTCGTAAGTAATTCATGAGCCACCATCCGAGAGATCATCAATTCCGTTATCAGACACAACACTTATTCCCATAGTTCTTAAGCACTCTCATATTCCGATTCAGGCAACGAATGATTGCCTATCAGCTTGGAACTTCTTATTACACCTTCTTACTCTACTCTCGATGACTTTCTTGAATGTCAACACGAGAGATGCCTCTATACCTCATTCACCGAGATATGTCCTAGGTACCTAATAGGTGTTGAACTCTGTCCTTCCCGAGTTTTTCCACTTAATTTCCCTAAGTACGACGAAGATCCTGAAGAAAGGGTGACGACTTGATCATGATGGCATGAAGAAGAGAAATGAAGACATTAATGTAATAGATCAACCTCTTCGAGAAGAGCAACCAAAACCGAGAAGATCTGTTAGAATTTCACAACCACAAATTTCCCCCTTACACCACCTCTTAAATCTCGGGACGAGATTTCTCGTAGTGGAGGAGAATTGTGACGCCCGGATAATCAAGCTACAGTAACCTCTACTAATGATGCCACATCACCACTCTTACTGTTGTAAACCTCGCGATGATTCAATCCCGTTCGAATTCAAAATTCAAAATCAAGTCAAATGGTAAAGTTTTCACACATTAAAATTAAAATGTTCTAGAGGTGGCAAATAATGCATAGGTAATTATGGTGGAGGATCACATTTTTATAAAATAATTAAAAGCACTAAACTAAATAAAACAGTGGCTTAAACAAATAATTAAATGCATTTTATAAATATTAAAACATTAAACTATTTTATTAGGTATGAGAAATTAATGTGGCAATAGAGTTTTTATAAATACTAATTTAGGGGCTAGTGGTATATTTTATAAAACTAAAAATAAAGTAAAACTAATATGAAAATAGGAACTATAAATAAAATAAATAAAATGAAAACAGAAAGGTAAATAAAAAAACGAGAAAAGAAAATAGAACCCCCCTTCCCCAGTGGGCTTCGTGGCCCAGCCGGCCAACCTGGCCACCAGTCAGGCCGGCCCATTCCCTGCACCCCTCCCTGACCTATATGGCCCAACCCCTCACGCACCCATTAGCCCCCCCCCGAAACCCTAATGGCCATACCCACTCACCCTACTCCCTCCCCCGATTCCCCCTGGATCGGGATCGACCCCTCCACTCTCCCCTCACGCCTCGCTCCTCTCGCTCCCTCCTGATCCGGATCGGGGCGCAACGGCGCCCCCTCGCCGCCGCTCCGCTAAGGCCGCCGCCCCTCTTAGACTCTTCCGCGCCCCTCCTCTCACCTCCCTCGACTGGATCGGGGCAGCGCCCCGCTGCCACCTCGGCGGGCGCCTCCCGTCCCCGCCACCAGGCTGGCACCCCTCGCCGAGTCCACCTCATCGCCGGACCATGCCGGCAGGGTCCCGCCGCGCGCACCGAACCCGGCTGCAGCCGCTCCCAGCGAGTCGCCCCGCTCCGACGCCCTCCAACGCCGGCAGGCCGCCGGCCACGACCACCACGACCCGTTCCGGCCTCCCCAAGCTCCTCTACTGCTCGATGTGAGCACCTCGCATATCCCCCCATGATGTCGCTGCTGCTCTTACTTCCTGTTACTGCTGCTCATGCTTAGCTACTGCTGCTCCTGCCGTTGCGTTGCCGTTGTCGCTGCGTCGTCCCCTTGTTGCTGGTGCGCCACCGCTCCCGGCTCCCCTGCCGCCCGCGGGCCTGCTCGTTGCCGGCCCCGCACTCCATTTCCCCCACGCCGGCCGGCCACTGGCCTCGCCCCGCCACACTCCATGCGGGCGAGCGCCCGCCCAGGCGCCCGTAGCCCCCTTCCCGTGTGGACTCGGGCGCACGCCCGCATGCCCGTAACCGCTATGGCCCCCTCTGGGCCTATGACACAGGGGCCCCACGCCCCAGAACGTTTGTTAAAAAAACGAATTAAACGAATTAAGAATTAAAAATAATTAAAACATTAATTGAATTAGTTAATTAATTAACTTCAATAATCTAGATTAGATTAGCCTAATCATTTAGTTAAAGCTAACTAACCTTGTTTAATATTATGAGTCTATGACAAGAGGGACCCACTAGTTAGTTTGACCAGTCAACAGTCAATGCTGACTGGGCTGTTGACTTTGACCGGCCCCATCAGTCAGCCTCTGCTGACTGGGCAATTGACCAAGTCAACTGGGCCTACTGGTCAGCCACACAAGCCCATCTGTGGGTACACTTCTGTGTACCCATAGCAATTTAACATTTAATTTTCGAATTAAAAATAATTTAAAATGATTAAATCCTTTTTAAATTCATATAAAATAAACCATAGCTCGGATGGAAAAACTTTGTACATGAAAGTTTCTCAAAACGACGATACGAATCCGGATACGCAGCCTGTTCGTCCTCCACACACCCCTAACATATCAAACTCGAACTTTCCCCCTCCGGCTCCTCTGTCCGAAAACGCGAAACACCGGGAATACTTTCCGGATGTTTTCCCCCTTCACCGGTACCACCTCGTACCGCGTTAGGGCACACCTAGCATCACGTTTTGTCATGTCATGCATCATTATGCAGCTATTTGCATTATATTTATTGTTTCTTCCTCCTCTTCTCTCGCTAGACACCGAGACTGACGCCGCTGCTACCCAGTACGACTACAGTGTTGACGACCCCTCTCTCTTGCCAGAGCAACCAGGCAAGCCCCCCCTTTGATCACCAGATATCGCCTACTCTTCTCTATACTGCTTGCATTAGAGTAGTGTAGCATGTTACTGCTTTCCGTTATTCCTATCCTGATGCATAGCCTATCCTTGCTAATACTGTTGTTACCATTACCTGCTATCCTACTGCTTAGTATAGGATGCTAGTGTTCCATCAGTGGCCATACTCTTGTCCGTCTGCCATGCTATACTACTGGGCCGTGATCACTTCGGGAGGTGACCACGGGCATATACAATATACTTTACACAGTTACCTTACCTGATACTGTTCGGAGATGGGGGCTGAAGGGGCAGGTGGCTCCATCCCGGTAGAGGTGGGCCTGGGTTCCCGACGGCCCCCGACTGTTACTTTGAGGCGGAGCGACAGGGCAGGTTGAGACCACCTAGGAGAGAGGTGGGCCTGGCCCTGGTCGGCGTTCGCGGATACTTAACACGTTTAACGAGATCTTGGTATTTGATCTGAGTCTGGCCACTGGCTTATACGCACTAACCATCTACGCGAGGACAGTTATGGACACTCCACGTCGTGGTATCAGCCGAAGCCTTCGTGACGTCGGCGACTGAGTGGCGCGCGCCGAATTGGACTGGAACGCCTACTAGGCTAGGTCTGCTTCCGGCCGCGTCACAACGTGCAGGTGTGCAAAGGGCGATGGGCCCAAGACCCCTGCGCCATAGGATTTAGACCGGCGTGCTGACCTCTCTGTTGTGCCTAGGTAGGGCTGCGACGTGTTGATCTTCTGAGGCCGGGCATGACCCAGGAAAGTGTGTCCGGCCAAATGGGATCGAGCGTGTTGGGTTATGTGGTGCACCCCTGCAGGGAAGTTAATCTATTCGAATAGCCGTGATTTTCGGTAACAGGACGACTTGGAGTTGTACCTTGACCTTATGACCACTAGAACCGGATACTTAATAAAACACACCCTTTCAAGTGCCAGATACAACCGGTGATCGCTCTCTCACAGGGCGACGAGGAGAGGATCCTCGGTTAGGATTATGCTATGCGATGCTACTTGGAGGACTTCAGTCTACTCTCTTCTACATGCTGCAAGACGGAGGTTGCCAGAAGCGTAGTCTTCGAAAGGACTAGCTATCCCCCCTTATCCCGGCTTTCTGTAGTTCAGTACACATATAATAGCCTTATTCCAGTTGATACCAATGCATACATATGTAGTATAGCTCCTTGCTTGCGAGTACTTTGGATGAGTACTCACGGTTGCTTTCTCCCTCTTTCCCCCTATCCCTTCTGCCTGGTTGTCGCAACCAGATGTTGGAGCCCAGGAGCCAGACGCCACCTTCGATGACGACTCCTACTACACCGGAGGTGCCTACTACTACGTGCTGCCCGCTGACGACGACCAGGAGTAGTTAGGAGGATCCCAGGCAGGAGGCCTGCGCCTCCTTCGATCTGTATCCCAGTTTGTGCTAGTCTTTTTAAGGCAAACTTGTTTATCTTATGTCTCTACTCAGATATTGTTGCTTCCGCTGACTCGTCTATGATCGAGCTCTTGTATTCGAGCCCTCGAGGCCCCTGGCTTGTAATATGATGCTTGTATGACTTATTTTATTTGTAGAGTTGTGTTGTGATATCTTCCCGTGAGTCCCTGATCTTGATCGTACACGTTTGCGTGTATGATTAGTGTACGATTAAATTGGGAGCGTCACAGTATCACAATCACAACTCTTATCTTTACGGTTTTTCTTAGTTCAATCCTATTAGTAGTATCTTGATCCAGTAGAATAAAGTTTATGGCATGATCTAGTTTTGAGTTTTGCTTTATGATCTCTCTATGTAATCAAGTCCGTGAGCTATATAATAAAGATTAATGTTGAGTCAAGGGCTTGATTATTTTGCCATGATCTTGGGTGAATAAAAGAAAAGAGAAAAAGAATAAAAATAAACAAAAAGTTCATATTGACCTTATTGAGAGTAATGACTTTACATAGAAAGAGTATGATGATTAAAAATTGTTGGGAGTTGGCAGACATAGCTTTGGTCATTGTTGTAATTAATAGGAAGTAATAAGGAAAGAGAGGTTTTCACATATAGATATATTATCATTGACATCTTCTATGATTGGGAGCACTCATTAAAATATGACATGCTAAAGAGTTGATGTTGGACAAGGAAGACAACATAATGAGTTATGTATTTCTTATATCTGAGATAAAGTATGTTGTCATGGATCCTCTAACTTGTTGAGCTTGCCTTTCCCCCTCATGCTAGCCAAATTCTCAGCACCAAGTAGAAATACTACTCGTGCTTCCAAATACCCTTAAACCAGTTTTACCATGAGAGTCCACCATATCTACCTATGGATTGAGTAAGATCCTTCAAGTAAGTTGTCATCGGTGCAAAGCAATAAAAATTGCTCTAAATATGTATGATTGATTGGTGTGGGAGAAATAAGCTTTACACGATCTTGTGATGTGGAAGTAATAAAAGCGACGGACTGCATAATAAAGGTTCACATCACAAGGGGCAATATAAAGTGACGTTCTTTCGCATTGAGATTTTATATATCCAACCATAAAAGTGGATGGCAACCTCTGCTTCCCTCTGCGAAGGGCCTATCCTTTATTATTATCTTCTACCTTATGCAAGAGTCATGGTGATCTTCACCTTTTCTTTTTCATTTTATCCTTTAGCAAGCTCAGCATGTTGGAAAGAACATGATATATATATATATATATATCTAATTGGATGTAGGGGAGCATGAACCATTATTGTTGACATTACCCGTGAGGTAAAAGGTTGTGGGGAAAAACTATAAGCCCCTATCTTTCTCTATGTCCGATTAAAACTCCGTAACCACAAGTATCGCGTGAGTGTTAGCAATTATGGAGGACTAAATGATAGTTGAGTATGTGGACTTGCTTTTTAGCTCTGACATAGACTCTTTCCGATGTTATGATAAATTGCAATTGCTTCAATGACCGAGATTATAGTTTGTCGGAGCCCAATAAGGTTTATGATTTATACTTTTGCATTGTGAATAGATCATCACTTGAACATAAGTAATCATATGACAAAATCTATATATGTTGCTGTTCTGAGAATAATCATGATGCCTTCATGTCCGTATTTTATTTTTATCGACGCCTCTACCTCTAAACATGAGGACATATTTATTGTTATTGGCTTTTCGCTTGAGGACAAGCGAGGTCTAAGCTTGGGGGACTTGACACGTCCATTTTGCATCATGCTTTTATATCAATATTTATTGCATTATGGGCTGTTATTTCACTTTATGTCACAATACTTATGGCTATTCTCTCTTATTTTACAAGGTTTACATAAGGAGGGAGAATGCCGACAGCTGGAATTCTGGGCTGGAAAAGGAGCAAATATTAGAGACCTATTCTGCGCAACTCCAAAAGTCCTGAAACTCCACGGAACATCTTAAAACAAATAAACAAAAATTCTCGCCAAAGATGAAGGCCAGGGGGCCCACACCCTGCACACGAGGGTGGGGGGCACCCCCCCCCTAGGGCGCGCCCCCTACCTCGTGGGCCCCCTGGTGGCTCTCCGATGCCCATCTTCTCCTATATGAGGTCTTTCGATGAGAAAAAAATAGGAAGGAACTTTTCGGGACAAGACTCCGCCGCCACAAAGCGGAACCTTGGCGGATCCAATCTAGAGCTCCGGCAGAGCTGTTCTGCCGGGGAAACTTCCCTCCGGGAGGGGGAAATCATCACCATCGTCATCACCAACGCTCCTCTCATCGGGAGAGGGCAATCTCCATCAACATCTTCACCAGCACCATCTCATCTCCAAACCCTAGTTCATCTCTTGTATCCAATTCTTGTCTCGAAGTCCGGGATTGGTGCTAGTAGGTTGCTAGTAGTGTTGATTACTCTTTGTAGTTGATGCTAGTTGATTTAATTGGTGGAAGATCATATGTTCAGATCATATATGCATATTATTACCCCTCTGATTATGAACATGAATATGCTTTGTGAGTAATTATGTTCGTTCCTGAGGACAAGGGAGAAGTCTTGCTATGAGTAGTCATGTGAATTTGGTATTCGTTTGATATTTTGATAAGATGTATGTTTTCTAGCCTCTAGTGGTGTTATGTGAACGTTGACTACATAACACTTCACCATTATTTGGGCCTAGAGGAAGGCATTGGGAAGTAATAAGTAGATGATGGGTTGCTAGAGTGACAGAAGCTTAAACCCTAGTTTATGCGTTGCTTCGTAAGGGGCTGATTTGGATCCATATGTTTCATGCTATGGTTAGGTTTACCTTAATACTTTTGTTGTAGTTGAGGATGCTTGCAATAGAGGTTAATCATAAGTGGGATGCTTGTTCAAGTAAGAACAACACCCAAGCACTGGTCCACCCACATATCAAATTATCAAAGTATCGAACGTGAATCATATGAGCGTGATGAAAACTAGCTTGATGATATTCCCATGTGTCCTCGGGAGCGCTTTTCCTATTATAAGAGTTTGTTCCGGCTTGTCCTTTGCTACAATAGGATTGGGCCATCTTGCTGCACTTTATTTACTTTTGTTACTTGTTACTTGTTACAACCTATCTTATCACAAAACTATCTGTTACCACTTATTTCAGTACTTGCAGAGAATACCTTGCTGAAAACCGCTTATCATTTCCTTCTGCTCCTTGTTGGGTTCGACACTCTTACTTATAGAAGGACTACGATAGATCCCCTATACTTGTGGGTCATCAGGAGGCATGCTTTTATCATAATAAATTTGCTTATCAAAACTTGGGGGACAAAAAATATCATCTTCATCAAACATAGCTTCCCCAAGCTTGTGGCTTTGCATATCATTAGCATCATGGATATTCAAGGAATTCATACTAACAATATTGCAATCATGCTCATCATTCAAATATTTAGTGCCAAACATTTTATAGATTTCTCCTTCTAGCACTTGAGCACAATTATCCTTTCCATCATACTCACGAAAGATATTAAAAAGGTGAAGCGTATGAGACAAACTTAATTCATTTTTTAAAATTTTCTTTTATAAACTAAACTAGTGATAAAAGAAGAAACTAAAAGACTCTATTGCAAGATCTAAAGATATACCTTCAAGCACTCACCTCCCCGGCAACGGCGCCAGAAAAGAGCTTGATGTCTACTACACAACCTTCTTCTTGTAGACGTTGTTGGGCCTCCAAGTGCAGAGGTTTGTAGGACAGTAGCAAATTTCCCTCAAGTGGATGACCTAAGGTTTATCAATCCGTGGGAGGCGTAGGATGAAGATGGTCTCTCTCAAGGAACCCTGCAACCAAATAACAAAGAGTCTCTTGTGTCCCCAACACACCCAATACAATGGTAAATTGTATAGGTGCACTAGTTCGGCGAAGAGATGATGATACAAGTGGTATATGGATAGTAGATAAAGGTTTTTGTAATCTGAAATTATAAGAACAGTAAGGTAACAAATGATAAAAGTGAGCGTAAACGGTATTGCAATGATAGGAAACAAGGCCTAGGGTTCATACTTTCGCTAGTGTAAGTTCCCTCAACAATACTAACATAATTGGATCATAAAACTATCCCTCAACATGCAACAAAGAGTCACTCCAAAGTCGCTAATAGCGGAGAACGAACGAAGAGATTATGGTAGGGTACGAAACCACCTCAAAGTTATTCTTTCCAATCAATCCGTTGGGCTATTCCTATAAGTGTCACAAATAGCCCTAGAGTTCGTACTAGAATAACACCTTAAGACACAAATCAACCAAAACCCTAATGTCACCTAGATACTCCAATATCACCTCAAGTATCTGTGGGTATGATTATACGATATGCATCACACAATCTCAGATTCATCTATTCAACCAACACAAAGGACTTCAAAGAGTGCCCCAAAGTTTCTACCGGAGAATCACGACGAAAACGTGTGCCAACCCCTATGCATAGGTTCATGGGCGGAACCCGCAAGTTGATCACCAAAACATACATCAAGTGAATCACGTGATATCCCATTGTCACACAGATATCCACGGCAAGACATACATCAAGTGTTCTCAAATCTTTAAAGACTCAATCCGATAAGATTACTTCAAAGGGGAAACTCGATTCATTACAAGAGAGAAGAGGAGGAGGAGAAACATAAGATCCAACTATAATAGCAAAGCTCGCGATACATCAAGATCATGCCAAATCAAGAACACGAGAGAGAGAGAGAGATCAAACACATAGCTACTGGTACATACCCTCAGCCTCGAGGGAGAACTACTCCCTCCTCGTCATGGAGAGCACCGGGATGATGAAGATGGCCACCGGAGAAGGATTTCCCCCTCCGGCAGGGTGCCGAAATGGGTCTAGATTGGTTTTCGGTGGCTACGGAGGCTTCTGGCGGCGGAACTCCCGATCTATTGTGCGTTCTGGAAGTTTCAGGGTATATGGAGTTATATAGGCAGAAGAAGCACGTCAGGGGAGCCACGAGGGCCCCACGAGGTAGGGGGCGCGCCCCAGGGGGGTGGGCGCGCCCCTACCCTCGTGAGCTCCTCCTTCCTTCCTTCCTTGGCGTGGGGTCCAAGTCCATTGGGTGTCTTTCGTTCCAAAAATAACTTCTCTAGTTGATTTCGTTCCGTTTCGACTCCGTCTGATATTCCTTTTCTTCAAAACACTGAAATAGGCATAAAACAACAAATCTGGGCTGGGCCTCCGGTTAATAGGTTAGCCCCAAAAATAATATAAAAGTGGATAATAAAGCCCAATATTGCCCAAAATAGTAGATAATATAGCATGGAGCAATCAAAAATTATAGATACGTTGGAGACGTATCAGCTCCCGAAAAAAGAAGGAATTCCTTATTGATATGAGTAGTCTATCATCCCTAATAAGCCAGGCTATCACATACACCCCCACTCAGTGGAACCGACGTCCTCGTCGGGCCACAGGAACGTTCCCTCTTGGCACATACATCTGTGCTTCCAGTCCGATAGATGTGCCATGCCGTGTGCCACGACGGGTCACAAACGTCATGCACAACATGACCGCGCACCTATCCGCAAACATCCGTGTAACCGCGAGGGTCAGCTCTGATACCAACTTGTAACGCTCCGGACACACCCACCGGTGGTCGTCAGACTGGCGCCACATATCAATACTAGTATTTTCTACGCACTTTGTCCTCACCCGTGCGCACCCGGGAGCAACTTTCCGGTCGTTCACCCATCCTGAAACTACTCCAAGCTAAGCACGCTTAACTTTGGAGTTCTATCCGAATGGGCTCCTGGAAAAGAAGGAATTCCTTATTGATATGAGTTGTCTATCATCCCTAATAAACCAGGCTATCACATGTAGCTCCTAAAAAATTTTACTCCTCGTGTCGGCCAACGCTTATATTTACTTAGTCATGGCTCAAATCTTTGGATAAATTCCCCCACCCATCTCCCTCGCTCGAACCGCATCGATGCCGGCACCGCCCAAATCCAGCCCGCACCTCCAGCGGCACTCCCGCCCACACCGCAGCCACCCCGCATCCCACCGGCACTTCCAATCGTCCGACGCCGACCCTGACCCCCTGAAATAGCGGGATCTAGTCGTCGGAGGTCTCCACTGCATGGACTTTTAGGATAAGGGGTGTGCTAGAGATGCCCCTAAGAACAATTGTTGCTAGTTGTGATGTCATTGATGACCCACAAGTATAGGAGATCTATCGTAGTCCTTTCGATAAGTAAGAGTGTCGAACCCAACGAGGAGCAGAAGGAAATGATAAGCGGTTTCCAGCAAGGTATTCACTGCAAGTACTGAAACAAGTGGTAACAGATAGTTTTGTGATAAGATAATTTGTAACGAGCAACAAGTAACAAAAGTAAATAAGGTGCAGCAAGGTGTCCCAATCCTTTTTGTAGCAAAGGACAAGCCTAGACAAACTCTTATATGATGTAAAGCGCTCCCGAGGACACATGGGAATATCGTCAAGCTAGTTTTCATCACGTTCATATGATTCGCGTTCGGTACTTTGATAATTTGGTATGTGGGTGGACCGGTGCTTGGGTACTGCCCTTACTTGGACAAGCATCCCACTTATGGTTAACCTCTATTGCAAGCATCCGCAACTACAACAAAAGTATTAAGGTAAACCTAACCATAGCATGAAACATATGGATCCAAATCAGCCCCTTCCGAAGCAACGCATAAACTAGGGTTTAAGCTTCTGTCACTCTAGCAACCCATCATCTACTTATTACTTCCCAATGCCTTCCTCTAGGCCCAAATAATGGTGAAGTGTCATGTAGTTGATGTTCACATAACACCACTAGAGGAGAGACAACATATACATCTCATCAAAATATCGAACGAATACCAAATTCACATGACTACTAATAGCAAGACTTCTCTCATGTCCTCAGGAACAAAAGTAACTACTCACAAAGCATAAACATGTTCATAATCAGAGGGGTATTAATATGCTATAGGATCTGAACATATGATCTTCCACCAATTGAACCAACTAGCATCAACTACAAGGAATAATTAACACTACTAGCAACCTACTAGCACCAATCCCGGACTTAGAGACAAGAATTGGATACAAGAGATGAACTAGGGTTTTGAGAGGAGATGGTGCTGATGAAGATGTTGATGGAGATTGCCCTCTCCCGATGAGAGGAGCATTGGTGATGACGATGGCGATGATTTCCCCCTCCGGGAGGGAAGTTTCCCTGGCAGAACAGCTCTGCCAGAGCCCTAGATTGGTTCCGCCAAGGTTCCGCCTCGTGGCGGCGGAGTTTCGTCCGAGAAGATGGCTTATGATTTTTTCCCATCGAAAGACTCCATATAGCAGAAGACGGCCACCGGAGGGCCACCAGGGGGCCCACGAGGTAGGGGCGCGCGCCCAGGGGGGTAGGGCGCGCCCCCACCCTCGTGGGAAGGGTGTGGGCCCCCTGGTGAAGTTCTTGCTCTCAGTATTTTTTATATATTTGGAAAACATCTTCCGTGAAGTTTCAGGACTTTTGGAGCTGTGCAGAATAAGTCTCTAATATTTGCTCCTTTTCCAGCCCAGAATTCCAGCTGCCGGCATTCTTCCTCTTTATGTAAACCTTGTAAAATAAGAGAGAATAGGCATAAGTATTGTGACATAATGTGTAATAACAGCCCATAATGCAATAAATATTGATATAAAAGCATGATGCAAAATGGACGTATGAACTCCCCCAAGCTTAGACCTTGCTTGTCCACATGTTTAGAGATAGAGGTGTCGATAAAAATAAAATACGGACATGAGGGCATCATGGTCATTCTTAGAACAACAACTCATATAATTCTTGTCATATAATCTCTTATGCTAGAGTAATAATTGAATCACAATATCAAGTATGAATCGTAAACTTCATTGAAACCTAACAAACTATAATCTCAGTCATTGAAGCAATTGCAATTTATCATAACACAGGAAAGAGTCAATGTATAAGAGCTTTTCAGCAAGTCCACATACTCAACTATCATATAGTCTTTCACAATTGCTGATACTCACACAATACTTATGGGTATGGAGTTTTAATCGGACACAGGGAAAGATAGGGGCTTATAGTTTTGCCTCCCAACGTTTTACCTCAAGCGTAATGTCAACAGTAATAGTTCATGAAAATTCACATCCAATTAGCCATATATACCAGGATCTTTCCAACATATTGTGCTTGCCAAAGGATAAAATGTAAAAAGTAAGGGTGAAGATCACCATGACTCTTATGCAATGTAGGAGATAAAAATAAAAGATATGCCCTTCGCAGAGGGAAGCAGAGGTTGCCATGCGCTTTTATGGTTGGATGCACAAAATCTTAATGCGAAATAATGTCACTTTATATTGCCACTTGTGATATGGACCTTTATTATGCAGTCTGTCGCTTTTATTACTTCCATATCACACGATCGTATAAAGCTTATTTCCTCCACACCAATCAATCATACATATTTAGAGAGCAATTTTTTTATTGCTTGCACCGATGACAACTTACTTGATGGATCTTACTCAATCCATAGGTAGATATGGTGGACTCTTATGGCAAGACTGGTTTAAGGGTATTTGGAAGCACAAGTAGTATCTCTACTTGGTGCAATGAATTTGGCTAGCATGAGGGGGAAAGGCAAGCTCATCATGTTGGAAGATCCAAGACAATATAATTTATCTCAGATGTAAGAAAACATAACCCATTATGTTGTCTTTCTTGTCCAATGTCAACTCTTTAGCATGTCATATTTTAATGAGTGCTCACAATCATAAAAGATGTCCAAGATAGTATATTTATATGTGAAGACCACTCTTTCTTTATTACTTCCTATTAATTGCAACGATGACCAAAACAGTGTTTGTCAACCCTCAACAACTTTTATTCATCATACTCTTTCTATGTGAGCTCATTACTCTCCATAAGACTCACATGATCTCTTTGTTTCTTTTTATTTCTTTCTCTTTTCTTTTATTCACTTAGGATCATGGCAAAATAATCAAGCCCTTGACTCAACACTAATCTTTATTATATAGCTCATGGACTCGATTACATAGAAGGATAATAAAGCAAAACTCACAACTAGATCACACTAAGAACTTTTATTCTACTAGATTAAGATATTACCAAAAGGATCGAACTAAGAGAAACGGTAAAGATAAAAGTGATGGTGATACAATACTGGGGCACTCCCCCAAGCTTGGCAGTTGCCAAGTGGAGTGCCCATACCCATGTGATTATGTCTCCTTTGTTGGTGAAGAAGGTGGGGATGTTGATGATGGATAGTCGCACATTGAGCGTAGGAGGTCTTCTAACTTGCGGATAATGCCCTTGAGTGCGATGATGTGCTCCTTCAACAAAATATTTTCACGTGTGAGATACTTATTTTGTATACGAGCTAACTCAATCATCTTGAAAGCTTCGATTTCTGTTGGGGTAAGAAGGTTGTGATCCAGTTGAAGGGTGTCTTCTGTTGCCGGAACTTGGTCCTCCATGGCCTTCTTGATCCCTTCATCCTTGTTGATCTCCATGGGTTCTTCTCTCTTCAGCTCTATCTTCATTAGCCAAGCATCATTGCCCTCATGGTTGGAGGAGGAGGGAGATGACATAGTGCCTGGCCTTGACAACCCTGACAGAAAACAGCTCGAAACAAAGACATGAGATTTTTGCGTGATACGGGAGTCAAAACCCCCGGGAGATTATATAATGAAATTTTTACCGACCAAAATACGTGTCGTGTACAAAAACGGAGTCCAGAGAGCACACGAGATGCCCACGAGGTAGGGGGGCGCACCCAGTAGGGTAGGGCGCACCCTCCACCCTCGTGTCCTCCCCGGACTGCTGTTTATTTTTCTATTTTTCTAAATATTCCAAAATGGAGAAATATTGCCTTAAAAACTGTTTTGGAGTCGGTTTACTTACCATACCACATACCTATTCCTTTTCAGAGTCTGAAACGTTCCGGAAAGTGTCCCTTATGTATTCCTCTGGGGTTACGGTTTCAATAACATTGGTTTCAACATTTATGGGATTACCTGAGATATAATGTTTGATTCTTTGACCGTTCACCACCTTCTGATTTGTGCCTTCGAAGTTGTTGATTTTTATGGCACTGGAACGGTAGACCTCCTCGATAACGTAAGGACCTTCCCATTTAGAGAGAAGTTTTCCTGTAAAAAATCTTAAACGAGAGTTGTATAGCAATACATAATCACCTACATTAAACTCACGCTTTTGTATCCTTTTGTCATGCCATCTTTTAACTTTTTCTTTAAACAACTTGGCATTTTCGTAGGCTTGGGTTCTCCATTCATCAAGTGAGCTAATATCAAATAACCTCTTCTCACCGGCTAGTTTAAAATCATAATTAAGTTCTTCAATAGCCCAATAAGCCTTGTGTTCTAGTTCGAGAGGTAAGTGACATGCTTTTCCATAGACCATTTTATACAGAGACATACCCATAGGATTTTTATATGCATTTCCATAGGCCCATGATGCATCAACAAGTTTCTTGGACCAATTCTTTCTAGACCTATTAACAGTCTTTTGCAAAATTAATTTGAGTTCTCTATTACTTGATTCTACTTGACCACTAGACTGAGGGTGATAAGGAGATGCAATTCTATGATTAACATCATATTTAGCAACAATTTTACAGAAAGCACCATGAATAAAATGTGAACCACGATCGGTCATTAAATATCTAGGGACTCCAAATCTTGGAAAAATAACTACTTTAAGCATTTTAATAGAAGTGTTATGATCAGCACTACTAGTTGGAATAGCTTCTACCCACTTAGTAACGTAATCAACAACAACTAAAATATGTGTATAACCATTAGAGGAAGGAAAAGGTCCCATATAGTCAAAGCCCCAAACATCAAATGGTTCAATAACAAGTGAATAATTCATAGGCATTTCTTGACGTCTACTAATATTACCAATCCTTTGACATTCATCACAAGATAAGACACACTTACGGGCATCCTTGAAGAGAGTAGGCCAATAAAAACCAGATTGCAGTACCTTATGTGCAGTTCTATCTCCAGCATGGTGTCCTCCATAAGCTTCAGAGTGACACTTGCGTAGGATCTGTTCCTGTTCATGCTCAGGTACACAACGTCTAATAACACCATCTACTCCTTCTTTATAAATATGTGGGACATCCCAAAAGTAATGCCTCAAATCATAGAAGAACTTTTTCTTTCGCTGGTATGTGAAACTAGGTGGTATAAACTTAGCAACAATGTAATTAGTATAATCAGCATACCATGGAGCAGTATGAGAAGCATTTATGATATTTAATTGCTCATCAGGAAAGCTATCATCAATAGGTAGTGGGTCATCAAGCACATTTTCTAACCTAGACAAGTTGTCTGCAACGGGGTTCTCAGCTCATTTTCTATCAACAATATGCAAATCAAATTCTTGTAGCAGGAGAACCCATCTAATAAGTCTAGGTTTAGCATCTTTCTTTTCCATAAGATATTTAATAGCAGCATGATCAGTGTGAATAGTCACTTTAGAATCAACAATATAAGGTCTAAACTTATCACAAGCAAATACAACTGCTAAGAATTCTTTTTCAGTAGTAGCATAATTTCTTTGAGCATTTTCTAGAGTTTTACTAGCATATTGAATAACATTTAGTTTCTTATCAACTCTTTGTCCTAGAACGGCACCTACAGCATAATCACTAGCATCACACATAATTTCAAAGGGTAAATTCCAATCGGGTGGCTGAACAATAGGTGCAGAAATCAATGCTTTCTTAAGTATTTCAAATGCTTCTACACAATCATCATCAAAGACAAATGGTATATATTTTTGTAATAAATTAGTCAGAGGCCGAGAGATTTTTGAGAAGTCCTTAATGAACCTCCTATAAAAACCGGCATGACCAAGGAAACTTCTTATACCTTTGATGTCCTTGGGACATGGCATCTTTTCAATAGCATCAACCTTGGCTTTATCAACTTCAATACCTCTTTCAGAAACTTTATGACCCAAGACAATACCTTCATTAACCATAAAGTGACACTTTTCCCAATTCAAGACAAGATTAGTTTCTTCACATCTCTGCAAAACTCGATCAAGGTTGCTCAAGCAATCATCAAAAGAAGATCCATAGAGGGAAAAGTCGTCCATGAAAACCTCACAAATCTTTTCACAAAAGTCAGAGAATATAGCCATCATGCATCTTTGAAGGTAGCAGGTGCATTACATAAACCAAAAGGCATACGTCTATAAGCAAAAGTACCAAAAGGGCATGTAAAAGTAGTCTTTGATTGATCTTTGGCTGACACAGATATTTGAGAGAAACCAGAATAACCATCTAGAAAGCAAAAATGTGTATGTTTGGACAATCTTTCTAGCATTTGATCGATAAAAGGTAAGGGGTTGTGACGCCCGGATAATCAGGCTACAGTAATCCCACGTTAACGATGCCACGTCACCCCGGTTTCTGTTGCTAATCTTGCGTTAGTTCAGAACCGATCCAAATTCAAATTTGAATTTTTGCCAAGCATCAAAAAATTTCAAACATTAAAAAGAAAATGTTAGGCGTGTGTAAATAAATGCCTAGGTAATTATGGTGAAGGAACCGTGCTTTTATAAAAGGCCTAAATATTTAAAAGGAATTAAAACATTAAAGAAATAAGATAAAGACAAAAAACAAAAACAAAAAACAAAGACTACGAAAAAAGGGAAAGACCCCCCGGGCCAACCGGCCTAGATACCGGTCGGCCAGCCCAGTTGGCCCAGCCGCCGCTCCCACTCTCTCCATAACCCCCCCCCCCCCCCCCCCCCCCCCCCCACCCCCCCCCCCCCCCAAAAAAAAACCCTAGCGCCCCACTCCCCCCACTTTCCCCCACGCGCTCCACCCCCTCCCCCGATTCCCCTGAATCGGGATCGATCCCCCACTCTCCCCTCACACCCACTCCTCTCGCCACAAACGGGCGCCCCTAGCGCCGATCGACACTGACCCCGGCACCGCTCGGACCCCCCCTCGCCGGACTACTTCCGCGCCAAGCGCCGCCCCTCCTGGCCTCCTCGCAGCTCCTCACCCCAATCCCTTCGCCTCTCTCGTCATGCGCCGTCGACGGCGCCAGCCCCGTCGCCGCCTCGCCTTCGTCCGTCGTCGCCCGGAGCATGTCCACGCCGGCCTACCTCTTCATCTCCGTCAACGACGTCGTCCACGTCCTCCTCCTCAACACCCACTGCCCTGACCCTATGGCCCCGTGGTGAGGCGCCGTCCTCTCCCCATTCCCCCGCGCGCGCTCGAACCCCACCGTGCCTGCCGCCCAAGCACCCATGCGCGCTCGCTCACGCGGAGCCACGCCCGAGCCTCCGCTGCTCCGCGCCCCTGTTTGCTCACCGCGCGCTCCGCCTGAACCCCCCCCCCTGCTGCGCCCAATGAGCTGCCTCTGCTTCGCTCGCCACACCCCCGCATCACTTCGGTTGCGCCTTGCCGCCGGCGCCTCTCCTCCGACCGGCCGAGCCTGCCTCCAACCGCCGCCAACGACTGCGACCCCGCTCTGGTTCGCCTCGCTGGTGCGTGCCTCGTCGCCGCGTTCGGCCACTGCGCTACAGCGTGCTCTCACGTGCAAGCGCACGACCCCGCTCGCGCCCGACCACCCCCTTGCTCCGCCCGGTCGTTGCCCGCCAGAGCTTCCCGCGGCTCGCCGCCCGTGGCCGTACTCCGGCATCTCCCCTGTTCTGGCCACGGCTCGCCGCCGTCAGCTGGCCTCGCCGTGGCCCTCGCGGCCGACGCTCGGGCCTGCCTCGCGCCCAGGTCGGACGCCTGCTCCCGTTGCGTCTGTTCGGGCGTCGCCTGTTAGCCCGCCCGCTAAGGCCCCAGGGCCAATGACAAACGGGCCCCACCCTAGAACGTTTATAAAAAAAGGAATTTTAAAAATAATAAATAATTAATTAACTAGTTAACTTAATTAATTCTGATTAAATTAACTAATTAAGATTAATTAATCTAATGACTAATTAACCTAATTAACTACTGTTAATTAACTAACAGAGTATGATAGTGGGGCCCACCCCTTAATTAATACTAATTAGGTTAATTAAATGTTTTAATTAAAATGTGTCACTCACCAGTGGGACCCACTGGTCAGGTTGACCAGTCAACCCTGTTGACTGCTGACGTCAGCATGACATCATGCTGATGTCATAAATCCATTTTCGAATTAATTTAAATAATTAATTAAATTCCAGAAATTAATAAAATCTTTAGAAAATCATATCTTTTAATCCGTAACTCGGATTAAATTATTTTCAACATGAAAGTTGCTCTGAACAACGAGACAAACCCGGAAACGCAGCCCGTTCGTCCGCCACGCATCCCTAACCTATCAAACTCGCAACTTTCCCCCTCTGGCTCCTCTGCCCGAAAACGCGGAACATCGGGGATGCTTTCCCGGATGTTTCCCCCTTCACCGGTATCACCTCATACCGCGTTAGGGCACGCCTTGCCTTGTCATGCTTCGTTATGCATCTGTTTGCATTGTATTCACTGTTTCTTCCCCCCTCTTCTTCCGCTAGACACCGAGACCAACGCCGCTGCTACCCAGTACGACTACGGAGTTGACGACCCCTCTCTCTTGCCAGAGCAACCAGGCAAGCCCCCCCCCCCTTGATCACCAGATATCGCCTACTCTCCTCTATACTGCTTGCATTAGAGTAGTGTAGCATGTTACTGCTTTCCGTTAATCCTATTCTAATGCATAGCCTGTCAGTGTTGCTACAACTATTGATACCTTACCTGCAATCCTAAATGCTTAGTATAGGATGCTAGATTATCATCAGTGGCCCTACACTCTTGTCCGTTTGCCATGTTATACTACTAGGCCGTGATCACTTCGGGAGGTGATCACGGGCATATGCTATACACTTTACACTATTACATTATCTGTGATACTGTTCGGAGATGGGGGCTGAAGGGGCAGGTGGCTCCATCCCGGTAGAGGTGGGCCTGAGTTCCCGACGGCCCCCGACTGTTACTTTGAGGCGGAGCGATAGGGCAGGTTGAGACCACCTAGGAGAGGTGGGCCTGGCCCTGGTCGGCGTTCGCGGATACTTAAACATGCTTAACGAGATCTTGGTATTTGATCTGAGTCTGGCCACTGGCTTATACGCACTAACCATCTATGCGAGGACAGTTATGGGCACTCGACGTCGTGGTATCAGCCGAAGCCTTCGTGATGTCAGCGACTGAGCGACGCACGCCGGATTGGAATGTAAGCCTGCTCTTGTATTAAGGTGGCTAGTTCTGCTTACCGGCCGCGTACGCAATGTGCAAGTGTGCAATGGGCGATGGGCCCAGACCCCTGCGCCATAGGATTTAGACCGGCGTGCTGACCTCTCTATTGTGCCTAGGTAGGGTTGCGATGTGTTGATCTTCCGAGGCCGGACATGACCCAGAAAAGTGTGTCCGAACAAAAGGGGATCGAGCGTGTTGGAAAATGTGGTGCACCCCTGCAGGGAAGTTGATCTATTCGAATAGCCGTGTCCCTTGGTAAAAGGACGACCCGGAGTTGTACCTTGACCTTATGACAACTAGAACCGGATACTTAATAAAACACACCCTTCCAAGTGCCAGATATAACCGGTGATCGCTCTCTCACAGGGCGACTAGGGGAGGATCATCGGTTAGGTTTATGCTACATGGTGCTACTTGGTGAACTTACCATCTACTCTCTTCTCCTGCTGCAAGATGGAGGTTACCAGAAGCGTAGTCTTCAATAGGACTAGCTATCCCCCTCTTATTCCGGCATTCTGCAGTTCAGTCCACATATGATACCCTTATTCCATTTGATACCAATGCATACATATGTAGTGTAGCTCCTTGCTTGCGAGTACTTTGGATGAGTACTCACGGTTGCTTTGCTCCCTCTTTTCCCCCTTTCTATACTCGATTGCTGCGACCAGACGTTGGAGCCTAGGAGCCAGATGCCACCGTCGACGACGACTACTACTACTCGGGAGGTGCCTACTACTACGTGCAGCCCGCTGACGACGACCAGGAGTAGTTTAGGAGGATCCCAGGCAGGAGTCCTGCGCCTCTTTCAATCTGTATCCCAGTTTGTGCTAGCCTTCTTAAGGCAAACTTGTTTAACTTATGTCTGTACTCAGATATTGTTGCTTCCGCTGACTCGTCTATGATCGAGCTCTTGTATTCGAGCCCTCGAGGCCCCTGGCTTGTAATATGATGCTTGTAGGACTTATTTTATTTGTAGAGTTGTGTTGTGATATCTTCCCGTGAGTCCCTGATCTTGATCATACACGTTTGCGTGTATGATTAGTGTACGGTCAAATCGGGGGCGTCACAAGTTGGTATCAGAGCTGACTGCCTGTAGGAATCTCCCTTCCACGCTCCTTGGCCAAAGTCGAGTCTAGTCATTGAAAAACTTTTACTAACATGGCTGCGTGGCTTACGGGCCCACGTCGCCATTGGGTGGTATTAGGATCTTTTACTCCTTGTCTATACTCTGGGACTCTGATCTCTCTCTTCTATTCAGGTTAAATGAATTTTGCTAAATCTAACATTAGGATCTCGTTATCACTTTCACCCGGAGAGCCCCTTATTACTGATGATCGTCTGCTGCACGTGAAGACCCTGAAGATACTCTCCGCTGTTAACCCAAGAACTTGTGTTCATCGCGTTTGCAATTCCCCTTCCACCGTCAACCCTTATGGATTACTACTTGTAGTTGTTATTCTTACATTCATCCCCAGTTGGTCTTGTTATTACAAGATACCCCGAAATACTCGTCGTTGTTTCGATAATCCTTTAAGCTTACTGCCTTGCTGTTATTTGTCACCTGAATACCCCTATGGATAATTCTCGCACTTATCGAGTATCCGCTCATCCCCCAGTTGTTCATGTGTTTCACAATGGTCTTCAAAATACTATTCGATCCTCCAAAAATCCTTAGTAGCTTATTGCTCTGCAATACTTGTCTGCTTGC
The DNA here is from genome assembly GCF_003073215.2 of Triticum urartu. Classification (NCBI taxonomy): domain Eukaryota; kingdom Viridiplantae; phylum Streptophyta; class Magnoliopsida; order Poales; family Poaceae; genus Triticum; species Triticum urartu. The sequence goes on from NC_053023.1 coordinate 104,973,248, forward strand.
ATTATGGATGCTTTCCATATGTCGGGCAATATTCGTCAGTATCCTTAGACACCGTCATTTTGATCCTATTGATTCAACATGAGTGCGAATGCATGCAATCGTCAGTTGATCCTTTCAAATTATCTTTCTGGCTCAGACGTCATTTTTGAACATGAGCTTGTTCTCGACCAATCTGTTTGCCGTCAATTGTGCCCTTAGGTCTATTGAACTTATCCACCCTTGATCAGAGTGTCTGCTTCTGATCCTTCTATTTGGAAATCATAATTCCTTTGATATCTAAGCATCGATTCATTCAGGTGTTCTATAATGTGATGCCCTTGCATCCTTTCTTCAACTGATTGTGTACCGATACTCACATCAGCTCCGTTGTGGATCGTCAGATCCATTGTTGGATTTCATCCGACATCGTCCTTAATATTCAATAGCCTTGTGAGCCTTTCCACAGTTATATAATGCCTTTGGTAAATTGTATCCTCTGCCTTGTCAACCATGCTCTACTTTCGAGCTTGTGTTATTTACTCTTGAAGTTTGTGATATATGTTCCTAAGATACCCGATGGTTTGAACTAATGTCTTCCCTAATCTGTGCAAACCCGGAAGATTTCACGGGTCATACTTATCTGGTATTGCACCAGGTAAAAATTTCAACAACTAATGTCATTTTCAAAATACGAGAGGTGAATGAAAGGTTATGCGTTGAACAAGTGGGAGTCAACCTTGAACCCTGTGTTCATGCCCATCGAAACGATGTATACCTTCTCATGGAAGCTTCTCTTAAAATAATTATCCCCTTGTTATAAGTTCATCTTGTATCTGTGGACATGGTTCCGACCATGTTTCTCCTTGATTCCATTTCTCGTGCAAGTTTGAGCACTTGTCTTCTGCAGAGCGTTACCCTATTCCAACCTCTACTATGATTTGTCGTCGAGTATTACCCCCTGGTATCTCGGGATTATCATGGAACTGCATACTTCTTATGAGTTCTTCATCAAGTGCTACTTTCTCACTGATTCCAATTTTTCACGGGCTCTGAGTTATTAAACACTCAAAGACACCGATAACTGACTGAAGTCTGCACCGCGATTAAACAAATCGTGGTAACCTTCATGACTTACGAGTTTGAACTCGATCACGTCATTCCTAGCCTGCTTGGCTATATCCTTGTCATGCCGATTTTAACTGTGCTACCTGGTCCTTCTTCCTAGATCAAGAATTTCGAGGTGAGCTAATCTTACGTCGATCTTCCTCGTCATAACAGTTGTCCTTGAATGACAAGCTTGATTTCAAGTTTGTTTCGTACCTATGGTTTCAATAACTTCTCGCTTCATCATTCCGTTAACTTGATGTCATCGCCGATCGGTTACATCTTCTTGAAACCTCTCGACAAATGTGTCGTGATCATCATCAACAGTTTTGACCCCTACCAAGATATCAATTGAATTCATGATGAGGAGTACCCTCCTTGCCCTTGATGATTTGTGTTACCATCGACCACTTTATTGCCTTCCATTCAACACAAACTTGTTCGTGTTTCTAGCAACCCTATTGCTTTCAAGTTAATGGTCGATATTTCATTCTTAGACTATTGCTTGTTGAATCACCTTTCTAACATTGATCATGCTACCTAAGACCATATTTTGGGTCCACTTTTCAACCGATGCTTAATTGTGTATGTTTTCCTTGAGCATACATCCTTATATCAATTGATCCGACAAATGTTATCTCCTTGTTCACATAAGTGTGGAAATCCATCGTTTGGAATTCTCGATGAATTGTCGCTGAGCCCACCAGCCACCTTCTCATCCCCTCCTTGGTTTAATGATGAACTATTGTTTCAGGAACCCACTCCCATAGTTCATTCCCTAAGTCTGAGGTATCCTGACACCAATCAGATCTGAATCTCGGTCAGATATGATGGTTGGAACAACTTTCCAAGAGTTATGATGTTGGTCCCTTGATGACCCAATAACATGATGTCATGCCTAGCACCCCCCCTGGCTGGAGGACCTATCATTATAACTTATTTTGCAAGTATAACCATTCTTCCTGGAGGAAATTGTAAGACCTATTTTATAAGTTGCTCCCGATGGATCATTTGTGTATCCAAAGTCTGGCCCTTGATTGAAACACAATATCATTGCTACCTCGAAGCATGACTATTATAATCCGCTCTTCAACAAGAACATTGGAGGCGCGATGCTAAATGTTTCTTGGTCAGCTATCCAAACACCGTTGTATGGGTAACATCTTAATTAGTCCTTGCCTCTTATCTGAATGGTTGGGTACTTGCTCTCCTACTCTGTATGCCATGTTTTGCTTGTACAGGGGAGGGATATACTCCTAATAATTGTGTGCAATCACAATTTTCCTTTCCATTGTTCTGTTTAATCTGATAATCATGTTTTCCTTTCCATTCTTTTGTTTAACCTTTCCTGAATCAGACTTAACTAAGCAGAGATAATTCCCTGCTTAGGTAGGCACCTTGTTGTACCACTCTGTCTGTAAGACCCTGTTACTATTGTTGATGACATTCTGGTAGCCACCGATGGATGAGAACCTTGCCTATTGGTCTGCCTCGTTCAATGAGCAGGAAAATGGTTCTCTTCGTCCCTCGCCCTTGGTACCAATGTTGTTGCCAACATAACTGGTAGGCTACCCTCTGGCATGCCTTACTTACATGATCATGCAAGGCGTCACCGCCCTTCCTACTTTTAACCCACATGGTGGGCCCATAACCCACAATTCCACAAGATCGAAACCTGACTCTCCTGTACACCTTGTTGGCACAGTTATCCCTTGCTCTTGGTTTCGTAGGTAATTTGCGAGCCACCTTCCTAGTGATCTATTCTGGTATCAGATGCAATACTTATTCTCGTTGCTCTGAACCCCTTTCACCTTCTGATAGGCATCGAACGCTTGCCTATCGGTTTGAAACTTCTCATGGTACCTTCTTAGTTTGCTCTCGACATCTTCTTAAATTTCAATTCGAGAGATACTTATGCTTCTTCCCCTGGGTTAACCGTCTGATGCTCGATCTTGTTGGAATCCGTCCTTATAGGGATTTCCCTTCTCACCCTTTCGTAAGTACGGTGACGATCCCGAAGAAAGGATGACGAATTGATCATGGTGACTTGAAGCAGAGAAATGAAGACATCAATGAAAGGGATCAACCTCTTCGAAAGGGCAGCCAAGACCGAAAAGACTCGTTAGGTTTTTCGCTACCAACACCTTCCCCCCTTTACTCCACCGCTTAAATCTCGGGACGAAATTTCTTGTAGTGGAGGAGAATTGTGACGCCCGGATAATCAGGCTACAGTAATCCCACGTTAACGATGCCACGTCACCCCGGTTTCTGTTGCTAATCTCGCGTTAGTTCAGAACCAATCCAAATTCAAATTTGAATTTTTGCCAAGCATCAAAAAATTTCAAACATTAAAAAGAAAATGTTCGGCGTGTGTAAATAAATGCCTAGGTAATTATGGTGAAGGAACCGTGCTTTTATAAAAGGCCTAAATATTTAAAAGGAATTAAAATAGTAAAGAAATAAGATAAAAACAAAAAAACAAAGACTAACGAAAAAAAGGGAAAGCCCCCCCCCCCCCGGGGCCAACCGGCCCAGCTACCGGCCGGCCAGCCCAGTTGGCCCAGCCGTCGCTCCCACTCTCTCCATAACCCCCCCCCCCCTTCCCCCCCCCCCCCCCGAAACCCTAGCGCCTCACTCCCCCCACTTTCCCCCACGCGCTCCACTTCCTCCCCCGATTCCCCTGAATCGGGATCGATCCCCCACTCTCCCCTCATGCCCACTCCTCTCTCGCCGCAAACAGGCGCCCCTAGCGTCGATCGACACCGACCCCGGCACCTCTCGGACCCCCCTCGCCGGACTACCTCCGCACTAAGCGCCGCCCCTCCCGGCCTCCTCGCAGCTCCTCGCCCCGATCCCTTCGCATCTGTCGCCGTGCGCCGTCGACGGCGCCAACCCCGTCGCTGCCTCGCCTTCGTCCGTCGCCGCCCGGAGCACGTCCACGCCGGCCTGCCTCTTCATCTCCGTCAACGCCGTCGTCCACGTCCTCCTCCTCGGCACCCACTGCCCTGACCCTATGGCCCCGTGGTGAGGCCCCGTCCTCTCCCCCTTCCCCCGCGCGTGCTCGAACCCCATCGTGCCTGCCGCCCGCGCACCCACGCGCGCTCGCTCGCGCGGAGCCGCGCTCGAGCCTCCGGCGCTCTGCGCCCCTGTCTTCTCACCGCGCGCTCCGCCTGAACCCCCCCCCCCGCTGCGCCCACTGAGCCGCCTCTGCTCCGCTCGCCACACCCCCCGCATCGCTTCGGTTGCGCCTTGCCGCCGGCGCCTCTCCTCCGACCGGCCAAGCCTGCCTCCAACCGCTGCCAACGACTGCGACCCCGCTCTGGTTTGCCTCGCTGGTGCACGCCTTGTCGTCGCGTTCGGCCACTGTGCTACATCGTGCTCTCGCGTGCACGCGCACGACCCCGCTCGCGCCCGACCACCCCCTTGCTCCGCCCGGTCGTTGCCCGTCGGAGCTTCCCGCGGCCCGCCGCCCATGGCCGTACTCCGGCATCTCCCCTGTTCTGGCCACTGCTCGCCACCGTCGGCTGGCCTCGTCGTGGCCCTCGCGGCCGACGCTCGGGCCTGCCTCGTGCCCGGGTCGGACGCCCGCTCCTGCTGCGTCTGTTTGGGCGTCGCCCGTTAGCCCGCCCGCTAAGGCCCGAGGGCCAATGACAAACGGGCCCAGCCCCAGAACGTTTATAAAAAAGGAATTTTAAAAATAATAAATAATAAAAATAATTAATTAACTTAATTAATTCTAATTAAATTAACTAATTAAGATTAATTAATCTAATGACTAATTAACTACTGTTAATTAACTAACAGAGTATGACAGTGGGGCCCACCCCCTAATTAATACTAATTAGGTTAATTAAATGTTTTAATTAAAATGTGTCACTCACCAGTGGGACCCACTGATCAGGTTGACCAGTCAACCCTGTTGACTGCTGACGTCAGCATGACATCATGCTGATGTCATAAATCCATTTTCGAATTAATTTAAATAATTAATTAAATTCCAGAAATTAATAAAATCTTTAGAAAATCATATCTTTTAATCCGTAACTCGGATTAAATTATTTTCAACATGAAAGTTGCTCAGAACGACGAGACGAACCCGGATACGCAGCCCATTCGTCCGCCACGCATCCCTAACCTATCAAACTCGCAACTTTCCCCCTCCGGCTCCTCTGCCCGAAAACGCGGAACACCGGGGATACTTTCTTGGATGTTTCCCCCCTTCACCGGTATCACCTCATACCGCGTTAGGGCACGCCTAGCATCACGCCTTGCCTTGTCATGCTTCGTTATGCATCTGTTTGCATTGTATTCACTGTTTCTCCCCCCCCCTCTTCTTCCGCTAGACACTGAGACCGACGCCGCTGCTACCCAGTACGACTACGGAGTTGACGACCCCTCTCTCTTGCCAGAGCAACCAGGCAAGCCCCCCCCCTTGATCACCAGATATCGCCTACTCTCCTCTATACTGCTTGCATTAGAGTAGTGTAGCATGTTACTGCTTTCCGTTAATCCTATTCTGATGCATAGCCTGTCATTGTTGCTACAAATGTTGATACCTTACCTGCAATCCTAAATGCTTAGTATAGGATGCTAGATTATCATCAGTGGCCCTACACTCTTGTCCGTCTGCCATGTTATACTACTGGGCCGTGATCACTTCGGGAGGTGATCACGGGCATATGCTATACACTTTACACTGTTACATTATCTGTGATATTGTTCGGAGATGGGGGCTGAAGGGGTAGGTGGCTCCATCCCGGTAGAGGTGGGCCTGAGTTCCCGACGGCCCCCGACTGTTACTTTGAGGCGGAGCGACAGGGTAGGTTGAGACCACCTAGGAGAGAGGTGGCCCTGGCCCTAGTCGGCATTCGCGGATACTTAAACACGCTTAACGAGATCTTGGTATTTGATCTGAGTCTGGCCACTGGCTTATACGCACTAACCATCTACGCGGGGACAGTTATGGGCACTCGACGTCGTGGTATCAGCCGAAGCCTTCGTGACGTTAGCGACTGAGCGGCGCGCGCCGGATTGGAACGTAAGCTTGCTCTTGTATTGAGGGGCTAGTTCTGCTTACCGGCCGCGTACGCAACGTGCAGGTGTGCAATGGGCGATGGGCCCAGACCCCTGCGCCATAGGATTTAGACCGGTGTGCTGACCTCTCTGTTGTGCCTAGGTAGGGCTGCGACGTGTTGATCTTCCGAGGCCGGGCATGACCCAGAAAAGTGTGTCCGGACAAAGGGGATCGAGCGTGTTGGGAAATGTGGTGCACCCCTGCAGGGAAGTTGATCTATTCGAATAGCCGTGTCCCTCGGTAAAAGGACAACCCGGAGTTGTACCTTGACCTTATGACAACTAGAACCGGATACTTAATAAAACACACCCTTCCAAGTGCCAGATATAACCGGTGATCGCTCTCTCACAGGGTGACGAGGGAAGGATCATCGGTTAGGTTTATGCTACACGGTGCTACTTGGTGAACTTACCATCTACTCTCTTCTCCTGCTGCAAGATGGAGGTTACCAGAAGCGTAGTCTTCAATAGGACTAGCTATCCCCCTCTTATTCCGGCATTCTGCAGTTCAGTCCACATATGATACCCTTATTCCATTTGATACCAATGCATACATATGTAGTGTAGCTCCTTGCTTGCGAGTACTTTGGATGAGTACTCACGGTTGCTTTGCTCCCTCTTTCCCCCTTTCTATACTCGATTGCTGCGACCAGATGTTGGAGCCCAGGAGCCAGACGCCACCGTCGACGACGACTACTACTACTCGGGAGGTGCCTACTACTACGTGCAGCCCGCTGACGACGACCAGGAGTAGTTTAGGAGGATCCCAGGCAGGAGGCATGCGCCTCTTTCGATCTGTATCCCAGTTTGTGCTAGCCTTCTTAAGGCAAACTTGTTTAACTTATGTCTGTACTCAGATGTTGTTGCTTCCGCTAACTCGTCTATGATCGAGCTCTTGTAGTCGAGCCCTCGAGGCCCCTGGCTTGTAATATGATGCTTGTATGACTTATTTTATTTGTAGAGTTGTGTTGTGATATCTTCCCGTGAGTCCCTGATCTTGATCGTACACATTTGCGTGTATGATTAGTGTACGGTCATATCGGGGGCGTCACTGGGGTAATGATCCTTTTTAGTAGCCTTATTTAATTTGCGGAAATCAATTACCATCCTATAACATGTAATAATTATTTGAGGAATCAATTCATCTTTATCATTAGGAACAACATTAATACCTCCCTTCTAAGTGACACGATGGATAGGGCTTACCCACTGACTATCAGCAACGGGATAAATTATACCTGCCTCAAGGAGCTTTAGTATCTCCTTTCTTACCACTTCTTTCATTTTAGGATTCAGCCGGCGTTGATGATCATGAACTGGTTTAGCATCTTCTTCCAAATTAATTTTATGTTGACATAGAGTGGGACTAATGCCCTTAAGATCATCAAGAGTATACCCAATAGCAGCACGGTGCTTCTTCAGAGTTTTGAATAATCTCTCTTCCTCATGCTCAGAAAGGTTAGCACTAATAATAACAGGATATATCTTTTTCTCATCAGGATAAGCATATTTAAGAGTATCAGGTAACGGTTCAAGCTCAAACACGGGATCACCCTTGGGTGGAGGAGGATCCCCTAGGATTTCAACAAGTAAATTGTTTTTCAGAATAGGTTCCTGTTTAAAGAATACTTCATCTAATTCCATTCTTTCATTCATAAACATATCATTTTCATGGTCTAACAAATATTGTTCTAAAGGATCACTAGGAGGTACATCAATAGAAGCAAGACCAATAATTTCATCCTTACTAGGTAATTCTTCTTCACGGTGTTGTCTACTAGATTTAGGAAAATTAAATTCATGAGTCATATCATCTAAATTGATAGTAACAACATCTCTTTTGCAATTTATGGTAGCATTAAAAGTATTTAAGAAGGGTTTACCAAATATAATGGGACAAAAGCTATCTTGTGGGGAACCAAGAAAAAGAAAATCAGCAGGATATTTAGTTTTCCCACATAAGACTTCAACATCTCTAACAATTCCCATTGGTGAAATAGTATCTCTATTGGCAAGTTTAATTGTGACATCAATATCTTCCATCTCAGCAGGTGCAATATCATGCATAACTTCTTTGTATAAGGAATAAGGTATTGCACTAGCACTAGCACCCATATCACATAAGCCATGATAACAATGATCTCCTATTTTAACAGAAATAACAGGCATGCCTACCACAGGTCTAGGTTTATCTTTATCACGGGGTTTAGCAATTCTAGCAGTTTCATCACAGAAATAAATAACATGCCCATCTATATTATCAGACAAGAGATCTTTAACAATAGCAATATTAGGTTCAACTTTAACTTGCTCAGGAGGTGTATATGTTTCAATATTGCTTTTACAAACTACAGTTGAAGCTTTAGCATGATCCTTTAACCTAACAAGGAAATGTGGTTTCTCAACATAAGAAGTAGGAACAATAGGATCATTATAAGTGATAGTATTTTCTTCAACTTTAATAGGTGCAACTACTTTTACTTCTATGGGAGGATGATATTTAAACCACTTCTCCTTGGGGAGATCAACATAGGCAGCAAAAGATTCACAGAAAGAAGCTACTATCTCAGAGTCAAGTCCATATTTAGTGCTAAATTTACGAAAAATATCGGTATCCATAAAAGATTTAACACAATCAAAACTAGGTGTCATACCTGACTCCTTACCATTGTCGAGGTCCCAATCTTCAGAGTTGCATTTAATTCTTTCCAATAAATCCTATTTGAATTCAATAGTCTTCATCATAAAAGAGCCAGCACAAGAAGTATCAAGCATGGTGCGATTGTTACCAGAAAGCTGAGCATAAAATTTTTGAATAATCATTTCTCTTGAGAGCTCATGATTGGGGCATGAATATAATATTGATTTAAGTCTCCCCCAAGCTTGAGCGATGATTTATCCTTCGCAAGGCCAAAAATTATATATGTAATTGCGATCACGATGAACAAGGTGCATAGGATAAAACTTCTGATGAAATTCCAATTTCAATCGTTTGTAATTCCAAAACCCCATATCATCACATAGCCTATACCATGTCGATGCATCTCCTCTCAAAGATAAAGGGAAGGCCTTCTTCTTGACAACATCTTCGGGTACACCTGCAAGCTTAAATAATCCACAAACTTCATCCACATATATCAGATGTTCATCAGGATGTTTTGTTCCATCTTCTAAAAAAGGATTAGCTAGCAGTTTTTCTATCATACCCGCAGGAACTTCAAAGCAAGCATTTTCATTTTCATTTTCATTTTTAGTAGGTTGAGGAGAAACTCTTTGCTCTACTGGTCGGGGTGAAGATACCCCGAACAAGCCCCTCAGAGGATTACTTTCCATGATAACAAGTGACAGTAAATTTCAGCACACTATATAAATTTTTCCTTACCAAATTCCACCTACCAAAGGCGCTTCACTCCCCGGCAACGGCGCCAGAAAAGAGTCTTGATGACCCACAAGTATAGGGGATCTATCGTAGTCCTTTCGATAAGTAAGAGTGTCGAACCCAACGAGGAGCAGAAGGAAATGATAAGCGGTTTCTAGCAAGGTATTCTCTGCAAGTACTGAAAAAAATGGTAACAGATAGTTTTGTGATAAGATAATTTGTAACTAGCAACAAGTAACAAAAGTAAATAAGGTGCAGCAAGGTGGCCCAATCCTTTTTGTAGCAAAGGACAAGCCTGAACAAACTCTTATATGATGTAAAGCGCTCCCGAGGACACATGGGAATATCGCCAAGCTAGTTTTCATCACGTTCATATGATTCGCGTTCGGTACTTTGATAATTTGGTATATGGGTGGACCGGTGCTTGGGTACTGCCCTTACTTGGACAAGCATCCCACTTATGATTAACCTCTATTGCAAGCATCCGCAACTACAACAAAAGTATTAGGGTAAACCTAACCATAGCATGAAACATATGGATCCAAATCAGCCCCTTACGAAGCAACGCATAAACTAGGGTTTAAGCTTCTGTCACTCTAGCAACCCATCATCTACTTATTACTTCCCAATGCCTTCCTCTAGGCCTAAATAATGGTGAAGTGTCATGTAGTCGACGTTCACATAACACCACTAGAGGAGAGACAACATACATCTCATCAAAATATCGAACGAATACCAAATTCACATGACTACTAATAGAAAGACTTCTCCCATGTCCTCGGGAACAAAAGTAACTACTCACAAAGCATAAACATGTTCATAATCAGAGGGGTATTAATATGCATATAGGATCTGAACATATGATCTTCCACCAATTGAACCAACTAGCATCAACTACAAGGAGTAATTAACACTACTAGCAACCTACTAGCACCAATCCCGGACTTAGAGACAAGAATTGGATACAAGAGATGAACTAGGGTTTTGAGAGGAGATGGTGCTGATGAAGATGCTGATGGAGATTGCCCTCTCCCGATGAGAGGAGTGTTGGTGATGACGATGGCGATGGCGATGATTTCCCCCTCCGGGAGGGAAGTTTCCCCGGCAGAATAGCTCCGCCAGAGCCCTAAATTGGTTTCGCCAAGGTTCCACCTCGTGGTGGTGGAGCTTCGTCCGAGAAGATGGTTTATGATTTTTTCCCATCGAAAGACTCCATATAGCAGAAGATGGCCACCGGAGGGCCACCAGGGGGCCCATGATGTAGGGGAGCGCGCCAGGGGGGTAGGGCACGCCCCCACCCTCGTGGGCAGGGTGTGCCCCCCTGGTGAAGTTCTTACTCTCAGTATTTTTAATATATTTGGAAAACATCTTCCGTGAAGTTTCATGACTTTTAGAGCTGTGCAGAATAGGTCTCTAATATTTGCTCCTTTTCCAGCCCAGAATCCCAGCTGCCGGCATTCTTCCTCTTTTATGTAAACCTTGTAAAATAAGATAGAATAGGCATAAGTATTGTGACATAATGTGTAATAACAACCCATAATGCAATAAATATTGATATAAAAGCATGATGCAAAATGGACGTATCAGTCATCGAGTTCCCATCAATGCCACATGTTCAATTTGTGATGCCAATGGGTACCTTGTGTTGCATGGGCTGCCTTCCCTTTTTACGGAGGCATTTTCTCAATAAAGGGCAATACTTAATATCTAGCTCACTCCACACCTGGTCTGTGGAACGACACAATCAGTGACGGAAGCACGAATCAAAAATCATAGAGGCGAAATGGCCTGTACTTTTGATAACAGGGGCTAGATTACACAATACATGTATCTCTATTCCTAATCTTTACTCCTAATGTCTGAGTTGGTGAATAGTATCCATGGTTTATTTTCGTTGGTTTTTTTTCATCCTCCCTCCCATCATCTTTCCTATACATAGGTTTTTTCACCCTGCCACTAAAACCAAAGTAATTGCCTTTAATACTCTGCCTGGTTTATATCAGGTAATAATTCTCGCGCTTCTTTCTTTGATAGGTGCTAATTTTCTTACCTTCTTACGTGAGATCACCTTCCCATCAAAAACTGAATTGGTTTCCCATTTGGCTTTTATATTCATAATATTTTAATACCAAATTATGGATTAAACAATTGCATTAAAATTTTCGATCACCTTCCTAAAATCGTCCAGGACTCGCTCGAAAGAGGGAGGGAGGCCCCTCGATCGTCTCGCTACGAGTAAACCGTCGTTTCGTTTCTTAACCTATCGATCGAACGAAATCCCCAGGCCCACCCCACGTCCTTGATTTCGTTCCATACCCCCACCACCGAAGATCCTCCCCATCCCCGTCCTAATCTTTCCTTCCAAAAATCTTAACTTTCCTTGCCTAGCTAGGGACCTAGGCCCACAAATTCTCGATCACAAAACACTCTACAATCTTTCCTTTGGTCTCATCCAGATTGTGATCCTCTCTACCGACGATCTCATCCTCATCCTCACGGCGGCCAGGACTAGCACGTGGATGTAGCTGCGTATCGGAAATCCTAGGGATGACAGAGGATCCGGTCGCTATAGTGAGGCTGGTCGCTGGTGGCGGCCGGATTTTCACCATGGACAAAGCGGTAGGCGAAGTGGTGGCATGGGTGAGCGGCAGCAAGGACAACTTCTTCAACATGATGTGATGTCTCGACTACATTCAAAAGGCAACACAATCCATCCATCCTGCCGCACCTCATTACGTCTGTTTGGTTTAATCTTGATTTCATATCTGCATGTGTTTTTTTGCTTTTGTACTGCATGTAGTTCATCAGGTGTGTCATGGGTAGGAGTCTTGGAGCAGCAAGTGTGCAAGGTGAGATGCCAGATCGTGTGAAGCGATGTAGATGGTGAGATGTGGTGTCGTGTGAATCGGCACGCCGTCGTGTGAAACGGTAAGCTGAAGCCAAGGCCCTGAGGAGTAGACGGGTGAGTTTGTTAGTATTGCATGCCAGGTCCAGGAAGAAGATTAGCCGCATGGGATAGTTGGTTAGTGGTGCGTTGGTGCATGGGTTAGTGCCACAAAAATCAGGGCGGCTTTGCCTCGGTTGTGTGCGTGCGTGTGTGTTTTATTTAAGAGTTGTACGTATGTTTGCTTTGAGAAAGAGAAATACAGAGAGAAAAGGTCGTGGCTGTGTGAAGCAGCACGACGCCAAAAAACTTCTGTGTTCCATTGTTCCTGTGCGAACTTGTGAGAAGCTGAGAGGAAGAAGGAGTTGGGGATCAGCTCCAACAATGTCCACCTTGTTTCTCAACTATGAAAACCGTAGTTTTAGTTCTATAATTATGTGTGCTTGGCTGCTTGCTTGATGATGATGATTGTGTGTGTGTGTGTCGCTGCATTCCTCACCTGCTCCCGCCAGTCAGCAGCGGCCGGCCGGTGCGGTCTCTCGCACGCTGCCAGTCGAAGGGGTGAGCTTGAGCTATGGATGCTAGCAACTAACAAGGTTTTGCAGAAACGCAGGTGAGGGGTCGCATCGCCATACCCGTCCCAATTGTTGGTGTTTTTTTCTTTCAAATGGAAATAGCAAGGCGACTATCCTAACTATAAAAGTTGTACTAGCAGGATCATCAAAAACACCAATGCTTGAATTTTTAGACTATCTTCAGTTTCCGTGCCAAGCTCGAAATTTGAATATATAACATGCTCTCTTTATTTGAGCGTGTATGAATGTTCAATTGTTCATGCATGAAACTACATAACCAAGTATTGCTAGATTTAGTGATGCTTTCATCAGAGTTCTTGTACATCAGACTGCATTGTTATCACATGCTTGATATTTATCATGTCATCATTGGAAGTTCTGAGCGTTTTAGCCTATGATTGATGCGCCATGGGATGTAGGCGCCATCGATGGAAAACATGGTGTATGCGACTTCAAGTATGTTCTAATTTTGTTCAGTGCTTTGTGGACCGGTTTATGTGGTTTCTGATTTTTTTTATGTGGTCTTGAGGTGCAGGAAGCCGGAGGGGAGAGGCAGTCGGTCAAGTCTTGCTCGAGAGGGAGGTGGACATGGAACTTGCGGCATTCTTGCACGGGTGTGGGGAAAGGAAAAGATGGAGCTTCTACTGTACACTTGAAGATTGTTGAATCATCCTCCGAGAAGTAAATTAAGGAGTTGCAGGCATCTTAGAAGGTGACATGTTCATAGTATATCTTCAATGTTATGGACACAACACAGTATTGTCAGCCTTGAAAAAAAATGTTTTACATACTCCCTCCGGCATTTTTACTCCGCGTATTAGATTTGTGTCAAGTTAAATTTTGCAATGTTTGACCAAATTTATATTGAAAAATATGAACATCTACAATATCAAATATATGAATTATGAAGCTACATTTCATAATGAATCTAATAATATTGATTTGTCATTGTGCATGTTGATACTTTTTTCTATAAGTTTGGTCAAAATAGAGATACTTTGACTTCAGACAAAACTTATATGTAGACTAAAAAGGACCGGAGGGAGTATATTACTCTAAGACAAGCTAGGACTGAACATACTTTCTCGTGGTACGCAAACTATGTCATTTATGGTTGTAGACGAGTATTTTAACTGCTTCATTTCTTGCATGCTATTGGTAAGGTGCTTCCAGAACTCGTTAGAAAATTGATTGGAATGGCCTTCCATGTTCCCACTGTCGATTTTTCTGTTGTTTATTTCACCCTTAGATTTAAGGGAGCAACATATGAGCAGATTATTACGGCTCCTATCAAGTGAGTAATGCTAATAACTAAGATCAGTACACTTTATTGGGCTGAATTTTGGTTTCTGGTGTTTATGCAACATAAATATCTTTCTTTGGATGGGTAATAACACTTTTAAGAATGTCGTTGTGACTCCTGAAGTACTCCCTCCGTCCCAAAATAAGTGTCTCAAGAAATGAAGCAGTTAAAATACCCGTCTACAACTATAAAGTTGAGGTACTTATTTTGGGATGATGGAGGGAGTATCTATTTACTAACATCTATTGTAGGTCCACATGTGAGAATACAGTTGTGCCCAACATTTTCTCAAATTTTTATTTCTTTGTTGGTTCCTCCCATGTATAAAAAGTCGATATTCCTCTACAACAATGCCCTAATACATGTCTCCTTGCACCCATATTGTTTGTGAAAAAAATGTTTTCTATACATGTGATTTGATTTTCAAACTTGAATAAGCAGTTTGAGCTAGAAAAGTTTTCCAAATAAAATTTTGAAATCGCATTTTTGTGATGCCTCACATACCCATGTCTCATTCATTCGCTGTCACCCCCAACAACAAGAATGACGACCAGCTCACGAGACGGCTACTAGACCGCTAGAGCCCTCTTCAGAAGGCAACACATTCGAGATTAAGAGAGAGTGAGTGAGAGAGAGGGGAGGGAGGGGCGATAGACCGAGGGAGGGAGGGAGGAAGGGGAAGAAAGATCTTGTAGGCACACAATTGTAGGACAACCATGTTCTGAAATATAAATGAGATTTGTTGGTAAGTCACCATTTTTTTTGTTCTCAATCTACCGGACATCAGAACCTTAATGTTGAATCTGATGTATATATGCTCTTCGATAAATATGTTTTTACCTCTTGATATGTTGGTTTGGTTGTAAATTTATGAGTTCACATATCACTGTTAGAAACATTTTAGTTAAGGGAAGAAAAAGGGAACAAATGAAGAGCGCTTTAAAAGCCCGTTGCAACGCACGGGCATTCTACTAGTTTTCCTAAAATTTGAGAGATAGAGAGTACATATACATACAAATTTTTAATCATGGGGGAGCCATGGGTCCTGCTAGTCTCTCATGTCTCGCCACTACACCCAATGCAAAAAAACTAGTCCAGAAAACGAGGATGCACACCGCGTTATCTACATCTACATCTATACCAATATAGAAATAAGGCCCAAAGGAGCAGATCCAGCTAATCATAGTCATCAAATCATGTCTATTCAATGATCTATAGATTGCTCCAATGACAAGCACTCAACATGCTTAGCGTGCAATCAATATCATACGAAATATCAATCTCACCGCTACTCACATAATTGACATGCAATCAATATTCTATCTAAAATCAAGATGCACCGAATATTCTTCCCAATATCAACATGCAGTCCACGTACTCATTTACTAGTTACAAGAAATAAAGGAAAAGGAGGATGACACCAAAATGACATGCTCAAGTTACCAACGGTAATAGGCAAGCAAAACTAAACTAAATTTGATATTGTTGGTTGAAACCAGTAACTACCAGTTTGAATAACTTCTTCTTACATGTTTTAAGCATGGGTATATCGGGGCAATTTAGCTAGTGATTTTTGGGGTCATTTAGCTAGTATTTTACACAATGTTTTTGAGGGGATTATAGTATGGGCACACAACATATTTGTTGCTCATTGCAAGCGTTACTAGCATATCACCCGATGGAGCCTTGGGTGGGCTGGCCCAGTACATCGGGGGCACTGAGGCATAGTTTTCAGCAGTTTTCCTTCAATGTTTTTCTTGAGTCGGTTTTCGTTGTTTTGTTTTTTCATAAGAGCTGATTTTGTGTTTCAACTTTTTTCCCTAGTTTCAATCTTTTTTCTTACTTTGTTTTTCCGTTTCTTTCTCCTTATCATATTTTCTTTATTCTCCAGTTTATTATTTTTCCAGTTTTTGTTGAAATTAAATATAAATATTTTTTTATAAATACATGAGCAATTTAAAAGGCATGAGCACTTTTCAAATATATGATCGGTTTCTTTGAAATACAAGTATGAATTTTAGTTACATGAACACACCAACATTATTCAGTTTCATGAACATTTTTTGGTTAAATTAACATTTTTAAAACATGTTACCATTTTGTAAAGAAAATGTACATGCTATTTTTATAAACATGAAAGCAAGTCTATTTAGTTAGACAAAAAATTTTCAAAATGCACTAGCACTTCATTAAGAAACTAGAACTTTTTATGTAGATGGTATATTGTTAAATTCGCAATACATGAACATATTTTTTACCATTAAAAGTGATCTTTATTAGAAAGTATCATCGTTACTTCCTTTATTAACTTAATGTACTCGTTACATCGTCCACTAATAAAGGTAAACAAATGTGGGGGTATATCCAACCACAACGTTCAACGGACTTTCCCTCGCAAAGCTAGCTAGGTCATGTGCAACTGTATTTGACTCTCTATTACCGCTGGAGCTATGTCTCGCTTATTGTGAGACGTTGCTCTGGTTCGCCTCTCGCACAGGTCAACTGAACGGCCTAGTACTATATCTACCTCTGTGAATTTTTTCCTGTGTTTTTTTTCGGTTTTCACCGTATGCATCTTTTATTTTCCATTTTTTCGGGTTACGTTGTTTCTTTCTTTGATTTCACCGATTTTCTTCGGGATTTTTCAAAACATGTGAACTTTTTTCATACATACTATATATTATTTATTTCCAACTGGAACAGTTTTTATACATAGTTATTATCTTATGAATACATGATTAACATTTTTTAAACTATATGTTTATATGTT
Source organism: Triticum urartu (assembly GCF_003073215.2). Taxonomy (NCBI): domain Eukaryota; kingdom Viridiplantae; phylum Streptophyta; class Magnoliopsida; order Poales; family Poaceae; genus Triticum; species Triticum urartu. The sequence continues at coordinate 104,990,315 of NC_053023.1, forward strand.
TTTCATCAACATTGTATATATTTCTTTGGTTAATCTAAAACTATTTTTATACACATTTTTTTGAAATACATGATTAATATTTTTAAAATACATGTTTTAAACATTTTTCAAATATGTGTTAAACATTTCCCAAGTACATGCTCAAATATATTTGAAATGATACAATTTTTCTAAAACTATGCGAATATTTATTTACTTTGTATAAACATATTTTGAAATGACCTAAACATAATTTTGAAATGCATGAATATTTTTTAAAAAAGTTTTTGAGGCAATGAACATTCTTTTAAATGTAGTGTACATGTTTTTAATGGGACGAAACATACTTTTGTAATTATACATGAGCATTTTATGTGCATTATATAATGTTTGTTAAAAAATGTCACGAGCATTCCTCGAAACGTGTGAACATTTCTTTAATATCACATACATATTTTTTTTGAATGGTACAAACATTTTGTAAAAGTTGAACGGACATTTTTTGACACCACATGGGCGTTTTTTTATGTCCCATGAACACTTTTAAAATTTTAACAAAATTAATTTTTATAATATTTGTATTTAGAATTTCCAAAATATAAACAAAAGTAAAAGAAAAGAAAAAGAAAAACACAGGTGTGACATCAGTGTGACGAGCCAACCTAGCTATTGGCCGTCCCACTCCCGGCTCACCTGTAGGCGAGCAGAGCTACTATTTCGCATAAAGTGAAACATAGTCACGCCCCTCTATTACGGTGCTAAATGATGACCTCTCCAAGTTCTCGACATTTAGCTAAAGTGTTATATGAATAAATGAGATAAATATTATGTTTCCCAAATGAAAAAGAAATCGCTGCTAATGGACTGCACAAAGATTGGACATGGACGGGTGCGGGAGCTATATGTCCCCTGTACCGAGATGTGATATGTCTTGCCTACAAGGTGGTATTATTGGGCTACCTCAATACTGTAGCTGGGAGCGTGTGTTTTTTGTGGTCTTTTTTCCCCACTGTTTTTTGCATCGATTTTCTATGTTTTTTCTTCAGTTTCCTTTTCATTTTACGTTTTCTTTGGTTTTCTTTGTTCCTTTATTTAGTTTTCATCAGTTTTGTTCAGTCATTTCTTTCTTCTTTTATTTCTTCTTTTTCTCAACACATGTCTACTTTTTTCATACACATTCCACATTTATACATATATTTAATATTTTTTAAATACATGATTACATTTTTTCAAATATTTTTTTGATGTCTATTTTTTTCATACATATTGTATATTTTTTCATTACATCTAAATCATTTTTTATATGTGTTTAACATTTTGAAGTACGAGATTTACATTTCTTCATATGCTTGTTTTGAATATTTTCCAATATTTCATACTCCATCTTCTAGATACATTCATTTCTATGAAAAGTAATTCTGGACGGAGGGAGTATACATCTAAAACAGTTTCATATACATTTAACATTGTCAAGTACTCCATCCGTTTCTAAATATTTGTCTTTCTAAAGATTTCAACAAGTGACTACATACGGAGCAAAATGAGTGAATCTACACTTCAAAATATGTCTATATATGTCCGTATGAAGTAGTTCATTTGAAATCTCTAAAAAGACAAATATTCAGGAACAGAGGGAGTACATGATTTATATTTAGGGAAATACTCATTTTGAACATTTTTCTAATATGTGTTAAACATTTTTTCAAACACATGTTGAAACATTTTTTTTGTATGATACATTTTTTTCTTAAAACTGTACGAACAATTTTTACATTGGATAATACATGTTTTTAAATGTCACAAAACATTTTTTTTGGAACGTGTGAACATTTTCTTAAATGTAATGTATATCTTTTGGATGATAGGAAACATTTATTTCAAATTACACGATTTTTTACATTGCATAGACATTTTATTCTTTGAAACACGTGAACAGTTTTGAAATGTCACATGTATTTTGTTTGAATGGTACAAACATTTTATAAAAGCTGAGCAGATAATTTTTTACACTACATGAACATTTTTTAAATGTGCGATGAACAATTGAAAAAATTACATAAATTACTCCGTTCGTCTCCTAATATTTAGTAATGTATTTAGTATTTTTAAATGTATAAATAAAATAAATACACATACACAATGTTATCGTGGGAAAACTAGATCGTCACTGGGCTGGCTTACTACTGGTCCCCTGCAGGCTTTCTTCTGTCTCGCGTCAAGCGAGACATAGACTCCCAGTGCACGGGCGGCGCGGTTTTCCTATTTGAACTTCGGGCGGTCTGAGCCCTGGGGCTTTCGCGAGAGGTGACATATGGCAGTACCCGGTACCGGCACACGCAACTCTTACATGCGGGTCCCACTGTCAGTAACAAATCATCTCGAACCATCCAAGCAGCAAGAGGATATACCCAAGACGGCCCAGGCCCAACCGCCCAACCCCGCCCGAACTGCCTCACTCCCGATCCTCTCCGACGACGAGATGGGCTCGATGGAGCTGTCCACCGCGCCGGAGAACGGCACCGCCGCGGCCGCCGCGGCGTGCAACGGCGGGGCCGCCCCGGCGAACGGAGGGGTCGAGAGGAGGCTGAGATCCTCCGCCGCGTCCGCGTCCTGGGCGGCGCATCTGCCGCTGGAAGTGGGGACGCGCGTGATGTGCCGGTGGCGCGACCAGAAGCCCCACCCCGTCAAGGTCATCGAGCGCCGGAAGTCCGCCGCCTCCTCCTCCCCCGCCGACTACGAGTACTACGTCCATTACACCGAGTGTGAGCAGCCTACCCACCCCGCCCCATCTGGTCGCTTCGTTTCTAGGGTTAGGTCTATGGCGCTTCGGGTTGGGGAATCTTGGATTTAGCGTTCAATTGAGTTTATTGGCTGTGTGATCCGAGGGGGTTCTGGTGATGAATTGATCCCCAGGTCAAATTTTGGGTGGGGGTGGTCGTTCTCCTGGTCAAATTTTGCAGTACAATCATACATTTCTACCGTGTTTTAAGTTGAAATGGAAACATAACACCTCCTAGCAGGCTAATATTTGTGGTGTGTTCTATTGAGGGCTCACAGAATGGCGCCAGTGCAGAAATGAGTTAACTTAACTGTGATCTGGCTTGTTTTAGTTCATTGACTTATCCATGTTTATTGATTTTGTGTAAATGTTGTGAATTTGCAGTCAACAGGAGGTTGGATGAGTGGGTTAAACTTGAGCAACTTGATCTTGATACCGTCGAGGCTGATGTTGACGAGAAGGTAGACGATAAGGTAAGATAAATGAGTGCAGTTCAGTCATGGTGCTCAGTGTTCTACATGTTAATGATATATGTACCATTTATTTAAACACGAGATCCTTGACTGGGTTGTTAAGTTGCTGTCTACTTGGCCGAGATAATATTTTTCCTGAACCAATATTAGCTATTCTTTGTGTGAAAAGAATACTCATATGAATCGTTGCACATTTATCCAGGCAACAAGTTTGAAGATGACACGACACCAGAAACGTAAAATTGACGAAACACACGTGGAGGTATGCAATGGACTGTTAAGACTGGATGATTTTATTCCTTTACCTGTCAAATACTTATGTGTAGATTTATTTTTGAAAGTGGTATCCCAGGCTTTGGTTTGCTCTTTGTTGGACTTCCTAACATATTTGGAAAAATGCTTTGAATACACACAAAATTATATTCCTTGACTGTCTCATACTGGAACCATTTACTCTCTCTAACCAATGGGCTGAAGCTAATCTCTCACCTGTATCTCCATTACCCTTGCAGCAAGGTCACGAGGAGCTTGATGCTGCTAGTTTGCGGGAGCATGAGGAGTTCACAAAGGTGAAAAATATAGCGAAGATAGAACTTGGGAAATATGAGATAGATACCTGGTATTTCTCTCCTTTCCCACCAGAGTACAATGACTCTGCGAAGCTGTTCTTCTGTGAGTTTTGCCTGAACTTCATGAAGCGCAAAGAACAGCTTCAGAGGCACATGGTGAGCTTGCACTTATTTGAACTCCGTGTTTGTGAGATAGGCATTGTTAACTTGCTACTTGTTATTGTCTATCTTGTATTTGCTTGCTCCTTTTGTGTTTGTCTCGGCCCATGTATCATGATTGTACATCTACCAGTACACACCACCGTTTTCGGTTAGATACAGTTTGCGTTTGGAGATGGGAATCTTCGCACACTTATGTTGGGTTTCATGTGAAAGTTTCCAGGGTTCCAAACCGACTCCTATTTTTCACCCTTCTGGCAGTCCTTAGCTCTAAATTCAACGCGACTTTTTTCTACAAGGAACTGCATTAAGCAAGAACACAAACCCCCGTCTCCACCTCTTATATTTCTTGGTGTCAAAGGAAGGTCGCCTTTAGCAACCTGCAGTCATTGCCTGTTAGGGTGTGTTTGGATCCTAAGCAATTCTAATGTTAGCTTTCTTAGCAAGGGCAACTGTTTAGTAAAAGCAAAATAACTAACTTTGCTAATCCATCTACCCTGCGCGGGCTAGAAAAGCCTTGCCCCAGCAGGAGGACCAATTTGGCTCTCCTCCATTGGCAAAAATGAGTGGAAGAAAAAAAATCAAGATAACTGCCACTGGAATTGTGCTTGACCATGGAGATTGCTAGCTGAACCAAACAGCTAGCTTTGCCCACATGGGCTGTAGGTCGAAACCCTTGGGTAGCTGGGCATGAATGGAAAAACATACAAACACACCTTTACTCTCATCACTCCCTCTCAGTCACAGGTGCTAGTTGGACATTAGCATGGTCTCCAGAACATAACTTCGACAAACAATTTGTACTATTGTATATTGATAATTTATCACATAATTTATATATGGTAACCTAAATATTTATCACTATATTATTTGTTAAAGTAGAGTTAATTTTGACTGCCTACATTCTAGGATGCATTTAATTCGTATTCTTAATGGAGGGAGTTCTATATTATGGCTCGGATGAACATTTCTGGTTTGTGCAACATATTCAGTTGCTCAGTTGATCCGCAATGATGGTCTGATGCTTTTTTTTTTAGTATTTTGTTTGCTGCAGATGTGCACATAATTTCCATTTCAGCGGGTTCTGATTCCCTTGTAGATACCATAAACGCCATAAACCCTAACCTGTTTTGCTACTTTACTTCTGCAGAAGAAGTGTGATCTTAAGCATCCCCCGGGTGATGAAATCTACAGATGTGGAACTCTATCGATGTTTGAGGTAACAAAGTTTGAATGGCACTTTACTAGCTGGACACCCTTGCTCTTAACTTATGGTCTGCATTATGATATTCTGGTACTAGGAAAGGCTGATAGAGCTGCATATCTGCAGTTAGTTGCTTACAAAACTAGTACTGTAGAAACAGCTATAGAACCTAGTTGTCCCATTATAGGCAAATATCTTGAGTCTCGAGCAAAGAAGAATAATAGAAATGCATTAGGACCGTCAGGAATTTCCTTTAGTTCTTCCGGAAACAAGACTGGCAGAATGGGTGAGTTGTTATGTTTTGGTCAATCATCACAGATTTTTTTTTAAATGATACTCCCTCCGTTCCCAAATATTTGTCTTTCTAGGCATTTCAAATGGACACAACATACGGATGTATGTAGACATATTTTAGAGTGTAGATTCACTCATTTTGCTCCGTATGTAGTCACTTGTTGAAATCTCTAGAAAGACAAATATTTGGGAACGAAGGGAGTAGAAGATTATGTTGAAAGCCAGTGTCATTATCTAGAGATGCAAGCATTAACATGTTAATATTAATTGTTGAAGAATCAAATTCCATCTTCATGCTTTATATAGAGATTAACTGATGGCATATATGAAATATACAATCTGTTTGCATCATATGTCTACCTGTTATTTCCTATGTGGAATGGTGTCTTGAGAAATTTTACATTTGAATTGCTTCTTCCTCCAGGTAGACTAGGACATCTACAATTTTATTTGACTGGTTTGACACTGACATTTGCATATCCAAAATGAGATGTTCTCTAAATGGATAATATTATAAAGGCAATGTATCTAATGCCATATGTTTCTTCAACTATTGATTTTAGTATATACATTCATTTATAATCTAAAACAAGATCTAAGCTATCTTGAATCCGCTTGATTCTTCTGTTTGAACTGAAGGCCTGTAATTTATACAAATTCAGTTTTCCTAGCATAGTAACAATATAAATGCTTGCGCGATTGCAGGTTGATGGCAAGAAGAATAAGGTTTATGGACAGAACCTTTGCTATCTGGCCAAGCTATTCCTTGATCACAAAACACTCTACTACGATGTGGATTTGTTCTTGTTCTATATCCTGTGTGAATGTGATGACCGGGGATGCCATATGGTGGGATATTTCTCCAAGGTAAAGTTTGTGGCGATTCTTAGTAGTTATGAATACTTGGTCTAAACCAGTATTGTTATTACTCCCTCCATTCCCTAATATAAGACCTTTTAGCTTTTTCTTGATTCATATGTATCTAGACACATTTTAGTATGTATGTTCACTCATTTTAGTATGTATGTAGTCAATATTGAAATAGCTAAAAGGTCTTATATTAGGGAACGGAGGGAGTATTTCTTAGTTCGATTGAATGTGAATTATATTGTTTGAAGCTGCTTCCATAACTTGTGTACAAAATGGGATTCACATTAGTAGTAATGAATCATTTTATGCTACAGAGCAGATGGTCATGTTTGTTAAATTGGGTTTTATCTCTGCAGGAGAAGCACTCTGAGGAAGCTTATAATTTGGCCTGCATTCTCACTCTCCCTCCATACCAAAGAAAGGGTTATGGAAAGTTCTTGATTGCTTTCTGTAAGTCTGTACTTATGCTATATTTGTCATCTCATTGTTAGCTTTTGATTTTCTTATGGACTAAACTGTTTCTCCATTCTAGCATTTTGTTCATAGTTGTATTTTCTTTATTATGACAGCTTATGAGCTTTCTAAAAAGGAAGGTAAAGTGGGAACACCGGAGCGTCCTCTCTCAGATCTTGGTCTGCTCAGTTATAGAGGCTATTGGACTAGAGTACTTCTGGAAATTTTGAAGAAACATAAGAGCAACATATCTATTAAGGTTAGTACATTTCCTTCTATCCTACTTCCTCTGTCCCATAATATAAGAGCGTTTTTGACACTAGTGTAGTGTCAAAAACGCTCTTATATTATGGGACAGAGGGAGTACTTTATTGCTTTAGTTTTTATTGAATCCCTTTTCAACAGCTGATCGAACTGTGATGCAATAGCCAACACCTTTTCCTTTTATTGGCCCAAATAGTGAATTTGATCTACTTAAAGCAATCTGTCTGCTATTGTTCCTTTATTTTCACTGACAAGAAAAACTAGGCACAGTGATATCCATTGTTTCTAGCTGAAATATTGGGAAACGATGGATAGATTCTCATGGAAAAAGTTGCATTTTTATGAAATTGTCCTTTTCTAATGATGATGCTTATCGACTTCACACTGCAAACAAACCACGCTGAACTACTCTCTTAACCTTAGGCCTCTTCATGGGATGTTCGCCTGCACTCTTGGTTTTATATTTTCTGCCTAGAGACTTTACAGGTTCCCGTTTAGGTTCCTACTGAAATATACAGTAGTTTGATTTCCCAACTGTCGTTATATCTTTTGAGTGTGCTGAATGTTTTTTCTCCTCTCCATGGAGGGACATTGATCCATGTGTTTTGGCTCTTCAGCCAGGGCCCTACCTGTTCATGATACAAAAGAAGAATGAAAAGTCTGGACGTTGTTCTTGCCTTTCCATGCAACCTATTTCTATAGCTGCATCCTTATGTCTCTGAATCCATATCTACTGCTACCGTCATTTTCTGCCATACTGTTCCTGGGTGCAGCCGTAACTTGTGCTAACAAGCTGTCAAACTTGCACGCAGGAGCTGAGCGACATGACGGCAATCAAAGCGGACGACATCTTGAGCACGCTGCAGAGCCTGGACCTGATCCAGTACCGGAAAGGGCAGCACGTCATCTGCGCAGACCCAAAGGTCCTCGACCGCCACCTCAAGGCCGCGGGACGGGGGGGCCTCGACGTCGACGTTAGCAAGCTGATCTGGACACCGTACAAAGAGCAAGGCTAAGCAAAGCACATCTGCCACTCGGCCATGCCATGTCGAATTAGATAAGCTGACCAATCGAGTCGTGTATATTTTAGGAACTCCTTCCCCGTCCCTCGTGCAGTGACTCTACTAGTCTCTTTTTTCCGAACTGTGACTGTAGTGGTCTTGTGTAACATCAGATTGTTGCGTCTCTCTGCACATTGTTTGCCAAGCTTTCCTATTTATAACTATGTCACCTGTACTGTATTTGTGGTCTTCCTGCTCGTATAATTGGATGGAGAAGCAAGCAGCACATGCACACCTGTCATCCGCTTTTTTACATACTCCCTCGGCCTCGAATTACTTGTTGCATAAATGGACTCGAATTACTTGTTGCATAAATGGATAGAAATGGATGTATTTAGGGATGGAGGGAGTACTACAAGAGGTGGGCACCTCTGCCCTATTCTATTACTACTCCCACTGTTTCTAAACATATGTCTTTTTAGAGATTTTAATATTAGATCTCTTTCAATATAAACTATATATGAATTTATGTAGACGTATTTATTTTAGGGTGTAGATTCACTCTTTTAGCCCCGTATGTAGTTGATACTAGAATCTTTGAAAATATATTTAGAAACGGAGATTTTAAAGTGTAGATTCACTCATTTTGCTCTGTATGTACTAGTTTGTATTGAAATCTCTAAAAAGACTTACATTTAGGAACGGATGGAGTACATGTTTTCACTTCTCAGTTATACATTTTGGCACTAGCCAAGCCCTCAGCAGCACCATGCCTATGCGTCAAAGGGTTGTAAGAAGTAAACGGCTTGGACGCGGAGTGTCGGCTCCCGAGCTCATCTGCACCCGTGCTTAGAAAAAAAATCAAAACAAATACTAGAAAAATTCAAAAAAAATCTATTTTTTTATGGTAGATAATTTGATGCGTGAGGACCGCTTCAAATTTCAACTCATTTGAGCATATGAGCAACTCTACACAAAAAAAAAAATTCGGAGTCCGTAAAAATGTTTACTGTTCATGTACTGTTCTGACTCGATTTGTCTTTTTTGTCGAGAGCTACTCAGATGTCCAAATAAGTTGAAATTTGGAGCGGACCTCACGCAGCAAATTATCTATCACACAAAAAATGGATATTTTTGAATTTTTCTAATATTTATTTTGATTTTTTTCCGAGCGGGAGCAGATGAGCCTGACCACCGAATTGGATATCTGGCCCTTTTCTATTGATGAATATAATAGTAGCAGTGAGTAATAGAAACTACCTCTGACCGGTTATAACTATTGCTCAAACGGATGTATCTAGACGCATTTCAGTATTTCAGTGCTAGATACTACATTGGTTTGAGCAAAAGTTATTTTCGGACGGAGGGAGTAGTAGGCACTGGAGAGCCATCTCTGTTGAACTCGTAAACCTGCCATGCCTCCTGTCTTGTAAGAGGTTGCTGCTCGGAAACCTGAGGGCCTGTTTGGTTTCAAATAAGTCACCAACTTATAAATTGAAAAGTGAAAAAATGCCTTATTTTGACAAATAGACCCAACTTATAAGTCACCCCAACTTATAAGTCATAAGTTGCTTCACCCCAACTTAAAACTTATAAGTCACCCTCTTTTGCATGGGTCCCACCACCTTTATATAAAAAAACAAGATGAGAAGGTGTGGTCAGATGACTTATAAGTCAGGTGACAACCAAACAGGCGTGACTTATAAGTCACTGGTTTTAAGTCACCTGATTTATTGAAACTGTTGGGGATATTACTATCAGTTGAGACCCGCCCAGGAGGGGCCGGGTCAGCCCCAATGGCGGGTCACGCAAGAAGCCCAGTAAACATTTAATATTGTAGTTTATTAAATCTTATAGAAGGCCCAAAGGCCTGAAGGCGGTTTAAGGCCTGAAATTATGAACTGCCATATGTAAGGAAAGACTTGTAAAGAAAGGCATGTAAAGGAAGTCACCGAGCCGGACACGATTATGAGCCGACCGGGACTCTGTAGGCCACCAGGCGTCAACCCATGTATATAAGGGGACGACCCGGTGGCGGGTTAGGGGAAGAAAAACAACAAGTCGATAACCAAGCCGGCGAGTTGAGCCTCTTGGTAGTCGAAACCTCAGCAATACCAATCCCAACTAGACGTAGGCTTTTACCTTTATCGTAAGGGGCCGAACTAGTATAAAACTCTCTCATGTCCTTTGTCCCGATTAACCCCTTTAAGCTTCCTAGTGCGATGGCCCTACGACTAAGTCCTTACTCTAGGACATCTGCCGTGACAATTCCACAACAGTTGGCGCCCACCGTGGGGCCAGCGCACAGTGGATTTGAGTTCTTGAAGGGCAGCTTCGAAGGGCTCAAGGGATACGCTGTGGGCCGGATGACCAAGAGTCTTCGTGGCAAGCTCTACATCAACGACGAAGGCTGGGCCCCCGAGGCCGGCTCAATTGAGTATGGGTACCGGGTCCCCTTCGGCGGAATCCACGTCTTCATCGGCCGGATCGGCGAGTCAGGCCCTGAGCCGGACGTCCACACCAATCTCATCGAAACGGCTCAGCGCGCAAGGATCACCCGTGTTCAATCTGTCGTGAAACGTGCTTTCGTAGGCTGCATCCACGGCGGTGAATACTCGGAAGGATTGGTGGAGGGCGGTGAAACGGCTGTCTGTTCTGACACTGCATCATCAACGGGCGAGACATACTCTTTGTACCAGCTGCAATGCTTGGGGGCTGTTCCGATGGCAGCAATATTCCGGACCCCCTTGAGCCGCCGAATTGGGCCGGAGTCTTCATGGCAGGGACTCCACAGCTACCGGGTCGGCTGCGGCCGGGTCAGGAGACCCCGCGCGCCCCCGGCTCAGATCTTGATGGACCTCATGGATAAACTGACGACTCTGTTAACTGTCGTGGTAGAGCCGGCGGATAAAACCCGGCATGACGCAGAGGTAGCACGTGTACGAGAAGAGATGGTGCAAGCTAAGGAAAATCTGGCCGCAGAGGAAGTCATGATGGCTGCAGAGCGGGCGGCTTTGGACGTTCGTGCTCAACAACTTCAAGCAGAGACCTTCCGGCTCTCGGTGGATCTGAACGCGTCAAACGAGGTCATGAGGAGGCGCCATCAGAAAACCCAATCACGTCTGCCTCTGACGCTCGATCCTAGGAATCTTTTTCACACACCCGGAGCCGGGGAAGTAACCCGCCAGAAGTACCCCGGATTACAACACCTGGCGCACCGGTCCAGCCGCGTGCCATGGATCCGCCTCGTACGATTACCGCTCTGCCTCATTACGTCCCAACGCCGCCGAGTCACTTTTCCAACCCTTTGGAAAACCTCATCGCAGCATCGGCTCGTCTGGCGGCTCTTCCGATGGAAGGTGACTCATCGGCGGCAATTGAAACACGGAGGGTAAGAGAACTTCTTCAAACAGCTCTAGCACAGCAGGATGCGTACTCCTACAGTCGAGACATGATCCATTCAACCCCTCGCCCAAGCCGGAGCCCGAGTTACAGTAGGCATATGGAGTCTGCAGAGATGTCAAGCAATGCTCAACGCTACAACCGGCCATATAGGCATGAGCCGGTGCGAGCTGGAGCCCTCAACTTGGCGGATCAGGAGAGGATTCGTCAAGAGGCGGAATGAGCAGCTCAAATGGGAGCAGATCAGGCGGCTCATCAAACTTTGCTGGCTTATCCAGCAACCTCGGTCGAGGGCAGGAGTGGCCACAAGAACCGGAGGCGTGCCTTGCTTGGTGCCGGCTATACGTAATGAGCGTTTGCCAAAAGACTTCAATGGGCCTCGTAAAGTGCCTAATTACATAGCTGACCTACGGCCTGGGGCTTGGATTGAGAGTTACGAGATGGCTATGGAGTTATTGGAGGTCAGTGATGCTGCAATGGCCAAGTATTTCACCATGATATTAGATGGAACGACTCGTACTTGGTTGAAGGGATTACCACCCAATTCTATCGGCTCATGGGCGGAGTTGAAGGCCCGGTTCATCCAGAATTTTAAGGACACGTGTAAGCAGCCTATGGCGATTGTGGACCTAACCAATTGCAAGCAAGAGGATGGTGAATCCACAACACATTGGGTCCGCCGGGTCAAGGAGATAATACATTCGTCTGATAAGATGGATGCCGGCTCAGCAGTCTTGATGTTGGAGAAAAATTGCCGTTTTGAACCTCTGAAGCAGAAGCTGGGGCGGCTCAAGCGTGACTATAATGACATGGAAACATTGATGGCGGCTCTCGTCAAGTATGCTGATTCTGATACTACCAAGGACCCGGTGTCTGACGAAGAAAAGGCAACGAAGGGAAAAAGAACGACAACGGCAAGGGTCACCAGCATAACCCGGCAAATCAGGGAGGTAATAAACGTAAGGCTGATGAGTTTTTTGCTAACACCAATGCACAGGGCGGTAATCAACGATGCAAGGGCAGACAGCCCCCTCGGTCGGGCGGGTCAGGTCCCACCCTTGAGCAATTATTGAATGAGCCTTGTCCAAGACACGGCACCCGGGAGAAGCCAGCCACCCACCCGTGGAAAGATTGTCCGATCATGAAGGCGTTTAAAAATTCAAACGCGTTTGATGGAGGTCACGACCCAAGTGGCGGCTCAGGAGGAGGCGGTTTTCATGGCCCGGGCGCCGGTTCAGGTGGAGGAGGTTTTCACGGTCAGGGCCATCCTGGTAACCAAGGAGGATATAATCAACAACCCGGCCAAGGTAATTAGCAGCAATCCGGTTATCAGAGCAACCCAAAACAGCTGAATAGTGGGCAATATCACGTATTTACCACCAGTTTATGCAAGAGGGACCAAAAGCTTCACAAGAGGGCCGTCAATGCCGTTGAGCCGGCGATTCCGCGTTATCTACGTTGGTTAGAGCATCCCATTGTGTGGAGCAGAGAGGATCATCCGCCCCGGGTTGATAATCCGGGTCACTTGACCTTGGTAGTGGCACCTCAGGTTGGCGGATACAAGTTCACTAAGGTGCTCATGGTTGGAGGCAGCAGCATCAACATCCTCTACTATGAGACGTTCCGCCGGATGGGATTGACTGATAAAAATCTTAAACAATCCAACACCGTTTTTCACGGTGTGGTACCTGGTAAATCGGCATACCCAGTTGGTAAGATTGAATTGGAAGTAGTCTTTGGGGATGAGTATGACTCCAGAGCAGAAAAGTTAACCTTTGAGGTGGTTAAGATCAAAAGTCCATATCATGCTCTGTTTGGACGGCCGGCTTATGCCAAGTTCATGGCTCGGCCGTGTTATGTGTATTTACAGCTCAAGATGCCGGGTCATAAGGGCACCATTACAGTACATGGGAGACGGAAGATAGCCTTGGAGTGTGAAGAAGGTGATGCCGCCTATGCTGAATCTGTTTGCGCAACAGAGGAATTAAAGTTTTATAAGGATCATGTTGACCCGGTAGACATGACTTCATTAAATAAACCAACAACAGAGCATGAGCCGGTGTTGAAATTTAAATCAGCTGATGACACCAAGATGGTTGACTTTGTGCCTGGCGACTCATCCAAGCAGTTCATCATCAGTGCAAACTTGGATCCAAAATAGGAAGGCGCGCTCATCGAGTTCATCCATGAGAACCGGGACATCTTTGCATGGAAACCTTCAAACATGCCGGGTGTCCCAATAGAACTCGCTGATCACACTCTTAATATTGATCCAAAATTCAAACCTATCAGACAGTTTCTCCGATGGTCCAATGAAGAAAGGCGCAAAGCCATTGGAGAGGAGGTGGCTCGGCTCTTGGCGGCCGGGTTCATTGTAGAGGTCTTTCACCCAGAGTGGTTAGCTAACCCAGTGCTTGTACTTAAAAAGAATGGCACTTGGCGTATGTGCGTGGATTACACCGATCTGAACAAGGCTTGTCCGGCTGATCCTTTTGCTCTCCCCCGTATTGATCAGATCATTGATGCTACGACGGGTTGTGCATGTTTGAGCTTCTTGGATGCTTATTCCGGTTATCATCAGATTAAGATGGCAGTCGAGGATCAGGAGAAGACATCTTTTATTACTCCTTTTGGAGCTTTTTGCTATGTATCTATGCCTTTTGGGCTTAAGAGTGCCCAGGCGACTTACCAACGGTGTGTGCAGAATTGTCTTCACAATCAAATTGGGCGCAATGTTCATGCTTACGTGGATGATATACTAGTAAAATCCAGGAGGGAGGAAACCTTGGTCACAGATCTGAAAGAGACTTTCGATAGTCTTCGGATCTACAAAATGATGCTTAACCCGGCCAAGTGTGTTTTTGGAGTCCCAGCTGGCAAGCTCTTGGGTTTTTTGGTATCCAACCGAGGTATTGAAGCTAACCCGGAGAAAATCAAAGCAATTACGTCCTTAGCCAAACCAACGTGCATCAATGACGTTCAACGGCTGGCGGGTCGTGTTGCTGCCTTGAGCCGGTTCATAAGCCGGTTAGGGGAGAAGGCAATGCCTTTGTATTAGATGATGAAGAAAACAGATGCTTTTATTTGGAGTGATGCTGCAAATACTGCTTTTGAGGATTTGAAGACACATCTTGCTGAGCCATCGGTTCTTGCTGCTCCAGTTGAAAAAGAGCCGCTGTTATTATATGTGGCCGCCAACTCATGGGCTGTTAGTGTGGCTATTGTGGTGGAGCGCAAGGAGGCTGGCAAGTAACATCCAATTCAATGGCCGGTTTACTACGTCACTGAGGTGTTGATTGAATCCAAGCAACGATATCCGCATTGGCAGAAACTTGTATATGGGGTATTCATGGCAAGCCGGAAGCTTAAACTTTTTTCCAGGGTCACCCGATCACTGTGGTCAGCTCTGCCCCTTTGGGAGACATCATTCAAAACAGAGAAGCCACTGGGCGAGTCGCCAAGTGGGCAATTGAGCTTGGGTCTCATGGGTTGAAGTATGTGCCGCGTACCGCAATCAAATCTCAAGGACTGGTTGACTTCATCAATGACTGGACAGAGATGCAAATGCCAGAAGAGAAACCAGACAACACGTATTGGACTATTCATTTTGATGGGTCCAGATAGTTGGAAGGCTCGGGGGCTGGAGTTGTGTTAACTTCTCCACGAGGTGACAAATTTTGTTATGTGTTACGGTTGATATTTCCTTGCACCAACAACGCAGCAGAGTATGAAGCCTTGCTCCATGGTCTTTGAGTGGCGAAAGAGATGAGTTTGAGCCGGGTCAGATGTCTTGGCGACTCAGATCTAGTGGCTCAACAGGTATCTGGCAAGTGGGATTGCAAGGACCCTCTCATGGCGGCTTATCACCGGGAGGTTGATGCTGTTGCAGGGCATTTTAAAGGTTATCAGGTGGAGCACATTGATCGTCGAAAGAACGAAGCGGCTAATGCCTTAAGCTGGTTGGGGTCTCAGCGTAAGCCGGTGCCACCTAACACCTTTTTGGATGTTTTGCATAATCCCTCTGTCAAGTTGCCCACATAAGAAGATTTAGCTGTTCCTGACCCGGAGGCGTAGTTGGTGGCGGCTCTTCATGTCATCCCAGATTGGACAGTACCGTTCTTGGCTTACATGACCCGGGGAGAGTTTCCAGCGGATGAGACCCTGGCTCGACAGATAACTCGACGGTCTAAGTCAATGACGATTTCGGATGGAGAGTTATATCATCACAGTGTTTTCGGAGCGTTTCAGCGGTGTGTTTCCCACGAAGAAGGTCAGGAAATCCTTCGTGAGATCCATGAAGGCGATTGTGGTCATCACGCCAGGTCAAAATCTTTGGTGGCCAAGGTGTTTCGTCACGGTTTTTACTGGTTGACAGCTCACACTGATACAGAAGATCTAGTTAGTAGATGTGATGGATGTTAAAAGTTTGCACGATGAGCGCATGTGCCGGCTCAAGAGCTCCGGATGATTCCAATCACTTGGCCGTTTGCGGTCTGGGGGCTTGACATGGTGGGGCCTTTCAAAAGGTCTAAAGGTAAAAAGACACATCTCCTGGTGGTAGTTGATAAATTCACCAAGTGGGTTGAGGCAGAGCCTGTGAGTAAGTGTGACGCGGCCACGACGGTTCAGTTCATGAAAAAGGTGATCTTCCATTTTGGTTTTCCACACAATATTATCACTGACAATGGCACTAATCTGTCCCAAGGGGCTATGGAGGAGTTTTGTCAACGAGAGCACATCCGGCTTGATGTTTCTTCTGTAGCTCATCCTCAATCCAATGGTCAAGCTAAGAGAGCCAATCAGGAAATTTTGAAAGGGCTCAAACCCCGGCTTATGGTTCCTTTACAGCGAACGCCGGGTTGTTGGGTAGAGGAATTACCCTCGGTGTTGTGGAGTATCAACACCACACCTAACAGGTCTACAGGTTACACACCTTTCTTCATGGTTTATGGAGCAGAAGCAGTGTTGCCTAGTGACATCCGTCATGACTCGCCCCGTGTGGCGGCTTATGTTGAAGCCAATAATGAACAAGCCAGACAGGATGCACTTGACTTGTTGGATGAAGAAAGAGACTTAGCAGCGGCCCGGTCAGCAATTTATCAACAGGACCTGCGCCGTTATCACAGCCGCCGGGTTAAGTCCAGGACTTTTCAGGAAGGCGACTTGGTGCTCCGGCTCATTCAGGATTTGTCAGATGCACACAAGTTATCCCCACCTTGGGAAGGACCCTTTGTGGTCAGTAAGAACTTAAACAATGGGTCATATTACCTCATTGACGTTCGAGAGCACCAAGACTCACGTAAGTTGGCGGAAGAGACCCGCCGGCCGTGGAATATTGCTCAACTTTGGCCATACTACACCTGAGCCGCCGGCTCTCATCATGTACATAATTTAACATTGTATATACCATGTTAAGAAATAAAGTAAGACCATCGGTCTCTTTTCTTTTCAAAGATTATGCATCTTTGTTATTTCTTATTTTTCAAATGACTATTAAGGAGATGATCATATTTGAATCAAGTTTAACCTTTTTGGTCCAGCTTATGATCGTATCCGAATCTATCTGCAAACTCATGGTCACTTGGGGGCTTCCTGTTCAAACATAGGTCATATTCGAACCAAAGAGAACATAGCTGTCGTAACCCTCTTGATCGGCTCAAGGCCAAACTCACTTGGGGGCTTCTTGATCGTATCCTAATCATAGCTTAACCCCTTTTGGGTCCGACTTGGATCGTATTCGAATCAGGGTCGTTAAAAACCTCTCAAGGTCATCTGGGGGCTTCCTGTTCAAACATAGGTCGTATTTGAACCAAAGAGAACATAGCTGTCGGTACCCTCTTGATTGGCGCCACGCCAAAGCCACCGGGGGCTATATGGTCGTATTCGAACCTTAGCTTAACCCCTTTGGTACGGTTTACTGATCATATTCGAATCAGAAACCCCAACCTTTTGAATACAGGGTTAAATTATGCTTATTATCTGTTGCTTGCCTTTTAGTTTTTTGTTGTTTCAATATTACAAACAATTAGCCTGGTCTTCTTCACCGGCTCGACTATTTGACAACACAGCCACCCGGGTCATTCACACCGGCGGCTTATGGATCAAAAGGTGCAACCTACCAAGGTATAGTAATCATTGAGTATTCAAAAAAAGCATTGGCTTCTCATAAAGATTGAATTATCAAATTCATCACCCGGTTTATTTAAACCGGCGGTCTAAGGATCAATAGGGACAAGGTATAGTTATTACTTATACGCACTTAGCTACTGCGCTACCTAAAGAGTTAGCCCTTGTCCTTTATTTATATCTGTCCCTGGTTCTTACTGTGGTAAACATATTGGCTATAAATTGGGTGTTTTAACCCGTTTGGTTCTAAGCCGCCAAGCCAGTCCTTTCTTTGTATTTACAGGAACATAGTTCAAACATTGCAGAAACAAACATTAAATACGATGCATACATTGGCATCAGGAAATAGACTCACATAAAAAGTGTTTTATGCGCGATGGCATAAGTAAAGCATACAGTATTTTCACAACTAAGTTATTACAAGGCTTTATAAGCCCATGAAGATTATTATTGTTCCTCCCTCGCTGGTTCACCACCTTCTGTTGGCTGGAAGTTGGGTTTTGACCAATAAAAACCATTCACGGCGACAAATTCGGCTTCGTCATCGATCAGGCCGACCGGGTCAACTTCCGGGGCAAATGTGTCTTCTCTCACTGGTGGGATCAAATCTGTTACCTTGTATGAGGGAGTGGCCATCTTCTTATTCTCACTATCAAAACCTGGATGGTATTTATCAACATTGGTATCATCTCCAAGGGTAGTTGCCTGAGGCCGGACTCCACGCACGCAAGCCATGAAGTCATCCTGATCAAAAGGAGACCCGTCTTCCTTCACGGTGGGATAGCCTCTGGCCACGTCCGCCGGGTCTAGGTCTAGCACCCAAGCCTTAGAGCGGCTCAGGGCAGTCAAAGCTCCGGCTAGCGTGCAGTAGTGTTTTACTTCTTGAAACCTGGCAGGAAGGATGGACAGTTTCTTCAGGACGTCGCTGAGCCGGTTGGGTCCTATGATTAGCAGGAGAGATGGCGGCCAGAGCCCGTTGTGCACCAATATACAGTTGTTCAACCAAAGTATATACTGCCTTCAGTTTAATCAACGGGTCTTGGCTCAGATTTTTGCTTCGAGGACCTGCATAAATTTTACACACAAAATCAGTTGGCGGATTATACTCCGGATTGGCAAAAAGCACACAAAAGTTCAAGTCAGACAGCTTACCAAAGATAGCAGCTACCATTTGAGACACTCGGCCCTATAACCCGTTCAACTCTGTTGAAATCTCTTTCAGAGCTGTTTCGGCCGTCTCAGCACGTTGGGTCAGAAGCGTTTTTTCCTCTTCCCAAGTTTTCTTCTTGGCAGCAAAGCTGGTCTTTAAATTTTTCGTTCCAGAGAGACTTATTTGCAGTTTGAAGTTAGCGGATTTGATTTCTGTCTCCTGACTCCGCTAGCCGGGTCTTCAGTCAGTCAATTGAGAGTTCAATTCAGATAAGGCATTCTGCAAAACATTCAGATGAGTCAAGATTTGGTTTCAACTTTAAAAATCAAGATTCAAGTCTCAAGCACTTTACAAAATCCCACTTGACACTTGGGGGCTAATGTATGCCAAATCAAATTTCTACGACTCTGCAAACATATTGAAGTCCCAAGTACCTTACAAAGTAACAACACTTAGCACTTGGGGGCTAATGTATGCAGTTCAACAAGTTTCTCAAAGGTTAAGCCGGAATATTAAGTCTTTTGAATACGGAACCAAACAATTTAAAGTACCGGTTCATTTATTATCAAAATAAACCGGCCCTTGGGGATTACAAGTGAAGCATTTATCTATTAAAGTCAAGAAAAAAGTCTCGGCCTATATTTTAAAAGTCTACAGGTCATTCCGGTTCTCTCATAATCTGAAGACTTGGGGGCTGAAGGAATACAGATAAACCGGAAAAATATACCTCGTATTTCAACTGCAGTTGTTTGACCATTTCAATCTCAGAGTCGCGACTGGAGTGTACATGGTTAAGATAGCCGGATAAAATATCATTGGCATTGAGCTGGTCATAATTGGCAACGTCAAAGCAAACTTTCTGCCTCTCCGAAGCCTCTTGTTTTGCTGTACACCGAGCCAGCACGGTTGGGTTCCCCGGTTCAATAAAGCGGCTCCCGGTAATCTGAACATCTTGTGCAGATGGAGACGGCGGGTTGGCTGAGCTTGATGGTCCGGTTGTGGAAGGGTTCACAGTGGTTTCGTCAAATGATGGCTCAGGAGGATTTGCTTCGGTGTCAACAGGCGGGTCTTCTGGAGCGTCGGTTAACGAAGAAGAAGGCCTAGCCGGGTCAGATGCCAGCGCCGGCGGGTCTTCCGCCGGCTTAGCTGCCTTCGCTTTCTTGGATTTAGCTTGGCCACTAAGAAAAAATGTTGCAGGGTTGTCAGTATAAAGATACAATTGAACAAACCCGAAAGAAAAGAGGATTTCTGATTACCCGGGAGCAGTCTTGAAAGCTGGGAATTGCGTCTGCGATGAGTCGCTAGAAGAGCGTGACACCTCCTGAAAGGATAAAATAGAGTTAAAAGAAATTCAAGGAGAAGGATCCATTAAATAGAGTTAAATACAGAAATAAGTAAACCTCATTCGGACGTTTCCGAGGAGTTTGTTGAAGAACGACAACCGGTTCATCTTCAATCCCAGCTTGATGGCGGCTTTCATGTTACTGCTTTTTCAAACGAAAGTTGGGATCCAAGTGAGCTAAAGGGTTAGAAAACCTTACTTTACAGATCACTCATCGAACTTTGTGTCTTGGTAAGGGCTCTGTGTCGGAGGAAATGATAGTTACCTCTACTTCCCCGGCCTGACTGGCCCCAGTGTCATCCTGGTAATGATCAGTGTCAATAAGATTGTTAAAAAATTGGCCAAGGGAATCAAGGGCTACCTCTGAGTCAGATGTATCATCAAGCTTCATCAGGTCTTCAACAATACTCTTTTTCTTCTTTTTTGACTTCCGGGTCGTTTTCTTGGCGTTTATGGCGGCGGCTTTCGCTTTCTTCGCCGCCTCGTGGTCATACTTAACTTACCAGAAGTCAGAATTGGCCTGCAGATAGGTAAAAACAAGGTAAAGAGTCAGGCAAGTAGTAAAATAATACGGCTAGAGAAATACAAAAGAGATAAATAATGACATCCTTACTTCTGGAACCGGGTTAAGCTAACAGAAGGGATTTAACCCGACTACACTGCAATCTTCATATTTCCCATTCACCAGAAGAGTTGACATTGAGAAAATATCTTCCTCTGTTAATTGAATGGGGCTGTGACGAAGGGAGTCATCCGGGCCTCCACCATACTCATACATCAGCTTTGACCGGCGGCTCAAAGGGATGACCCGCCATGAGATCCAGCAGCGGGTCAGATCAACTCCAGTTAACCCGTTCCCCAACAGAGCGTTGATCCTTTTGATGGATGGAAACAGCCTCTTGCGTTCAGTGACAGTCAGCTTATCAGGAAGCGCGAACTTGGAATCAAGGCGATCGGGGCGATAACCCGGCAGGGGCTTCTCGTTGGCTGGTGAAGTGTCCTGGCAGTAGAACCAAGTCTGGTTCCAGTCCTTTGGGTGGCTTGGTAAGACAATAAGGGGAAAGACGGCGCCCTGCCGGCGCTGGATTGATATACCTCCAAGTTCTAAACTAAGTCTGTTGGTGCACTCATTCTGCCGGTTCAGATAAAAGTATTCTCTGAACAATTCCACGGTCGGCTCTTGTTGAAGATATACCTCACAGAGCACTTGGAAGTTACAGATGTTAGATATGGAGTTGGGCCCGATATCTTGAGGGTGGAGTTTGAAAAAATGAAGGACCTCTCTGAAGAACTTTGAGCCGGGCGGTGAGAAGCCACGGTTCATGTGATCAGTAAAAACGATCACCTCACCATCTCTCGGATTGGGCCGTTCTTCTTCTGGGTCAGGGGCACGACAAGACATGACGGCTTTTGATGGAAGAAATCCTATGGTGAAGAACTCTTTTAAACGTTCCTCAGTTATGGTTGAGGGGACCCAGTTACAGATGGTTGGTGTCTTTGACGGCATGATGTGCAAGGAACTGAAAAGAAAAGCAACATGCCGGTTCAGTTTTACGGTGAGGTTAACAGTTAAAGGATGAAGATACAAAACAAGTAATGGCGGCTTAACTAAGGGCTAATGGCATATAAGGAAAAGAAAACCGGTGCGGTAAGCCGCCATGACTACAGATTCTTTCAGAAAGCGGATTCAGCTAAGTGTTGGGACAAACAAGTTTCCCAAAATGCTTGATATTATTTCAGATCAAATGGATGTTCAAAATGAAAAAAATAGACCTAAAAATACAGCCCAGATGAGTTCATTAGATCTAAATATGGCTCTTGTACTAGAAAAAGGAGTCTGCTAGTATCAAAAGGAGGCACCAAACAACTACTGCATAAACATACATCTCTTTTGGATAAAAAAGAGGAGGCAGTGGAAGAGCTACGAAGAAGTTATGATGAACTACGAAGATCAAGCAGGAGCTTGGAAACCCTAATGAAGATCTGAGACACGAAGGAAAGGAAACTTACGGTTGCAGGTCTACTGCGGAGGTCGCCGCGGTTTCTCTGGATCGGTTCAGGTCGATGCAGCGGCCAGAGACGACGACGGAGATGAGGCGCGGCGGCGGCGAAGCTCGAGCAGCGGCAAGGACGCGAGAGGAAGAAGACAGAGAGAGAGAAGAATGAGGAAGGTCGGGGTGAGCCTATTTATAAGGAAAGATGCGAACAGACGGGCGCGAAAATCAAGGGAGAACTGAGTAATGGTTATCCAGCTATATAGGCGCCTCGATTCTCGGGAAACATTAAAGATAAAAGATCCGTTGGAAGATGACGTCATGAAAGTTTTTTGTGTTTTCAAGAGATGACGTCACGACAGGTTACCAGGAAATTTTAGTAAAGATGAGATGGATTTTTTGCTAAGTATGGAAGATTGACAAAGAACAAAGTTCAAAGTCAACCCGGGGCCTAATGTTGGGGATATTACTATCAGTTGAGACCCACCCAGGAGGGGCCGGGTCAGCCCCAATGTCGGGTCACGCAAGAAGCCTAGTAAACATTTAAGATTGTAGTTTATTAAATCTTATAGAAGGCCCAAAGGCCTGAAGGCGGTTTAAGGCCTGAAATTATGAACCGCTATATGTAAGGAAAGACTTGTAAAGAAAGGCATGTAAAGGAAGTCACCGAGCCGGACACGATTATGAGCCGGCCGGGACTCTGTAGGCCACCAGGCGTCAACCCATGTATATAAGGGGACGACCCGGTGGCGGGTTAGGGGAAGAAAAACAACAAGTCGATAACCAAGCCGGCGAGTTGAGCCTCTTGGTAATCGAAACCTCAGCAATACCAATCCCAACTAGACGTAGGCTTTTACCTTTATCGTAAGGGGCCGAACTAGTATAAAACTCTCTCGTGTCCTTTGTCCCGATTAACCCCTTTAAGCTTCCTAGTGCGATGGCCCTACGACTAAGTCCTTGCTCTAGGACATCTGCCGTGACAATTCCACAACAGTTGGCGCCCACCGTGGGGCCAGCGCACGGTGGATTTGAATTCTTGAAGGGTAGCTTCGAAGGGCTCAAGGGATACGCTGTGGGCCAGATGACCAAGAGTCGTCGTGGCAAGCTCTACATCGACGATGAAGGCTGGGGCCCCGAGGCTGGCTCAATTGAGTATGGGTACCGGGTCCCCTTCGGCGGAATCCACATCTTCATCGGCCGGATCGGCGAGTCAGGCCCTGAGCCGGACGTCCACACCAATCTCATCGAAACGGCTCAGCGCGCAAGGATCACCCGTGTTCAATCTATCGTGAAGCGTGCTTTCGTAGGCTGCATCCACGGCGGTGAATACTCAGAAGGATCGGTGGAGGGCAGTGAAACGGCTATCTGTTCCGACACTGCATCATCAACGGGCGAGACATACTCTTTGTACCAGCTGCAGGATGGCATGCTTGGGGGCTGTTCCGATGGCAGCAATATTCCGGACCCCCTTGAGCCGCCGAATTGGGCCGGAGTCTTCATGGCAGGGACACAGCCCGGGCAGAACTCCACAGCTACCGGGTCGGCTGCGGCCGGGTCAGGAGACCCCGCGTGCCCCCCGGCTCAGATCTTGATGGACCTCGTGGATAAACTGACGACTCTGTTGACTGAGAGCCGGCGGATAAAACCTGGCATGACGCAGAGGTAGCACGTGTACGAGAAGAGATGGTGCAAGCTAAGGAAAATCTGGCCGCAGAGGAAGTCAGGATGGCTGCAGAGCGGGCGGCTTTGGACGTTCGTGCTCAACAACTTCAAGTAGAGACCTTCCGGCTCTCGGTGGATCTGAACGCGTCGAACGAGGTCTGCTTCCTAGTGCGATGGCCCTACAACTAAGTCCTTGCTCTAGGACATCTGCCGTGACAATTCCATGACAGAAACCAAACATGCCCTGAATACTAAAATGGAGGGATAAAGAATCTTTCCGGCGAGGCGAGCATTTCGATCTCAGCTTTGGGTTGCTGCCTTTCCAAGTTGGAAGGTACTCCATGACTTTGCCTTGAGGAGAGACGAAATTTTCGTTTTCTCAACACAGGTCTGGGTTAGTTGCAGCAAACGAGTGTAATTGTGCAGATGTGGTGATAGTACTAGATTGCAAGCGGTCTTATGCATCATAAACTTTGCTGACTTCTTAACATTAGCATAGTGAACACCTGTTACTCGTAGCTTTTTAGTTTGTATCACTTGCATGATGTCATATTTCATTCCCAGTCTTTTCATCTCAAAATCGAGGTGTTAGAGCAACTCCAACGGGCCAACCCAAACGGATGGTGCTTTTGTCCCCTTTTTGTCCGTTTGAGTTGGCCCGGCGGACACACACGTTTGGCGCTGTGTTTGGGTCGACGCGAGCGCCCAACGCTGGCCCGTCCCATTTCGTCGGCGCGCCAAAAAAAATATTGCGAGCAGTTTGAAAATAAATATATGCATTTAATTAAACATAAAAGCTGGCGATGAAGGCCGGCAAAAGTCCACATTACATTAATAAAAACACTAAAAACAAGACGACGCGCTGCCCTAGGCGTCCTCGTCGGCGGCGGCGTCTGCGTCAGGAACGGTGAGGTTGATCAACGTCGGCGCTGGGCCGGCCCAGGGGAACGCCGTGTTCCAGACGACGGCGATGTCGGGCTTTGCCGCCGTTGCCTGGGCCTGGCGCACCTCCTCGTCGGCCTCGCGCTCGAGCATCTGCAGATGCTCGCCCTCCCGACGCTCCTCGGCCAGCCGAACGCGGCGCCAGTGGTCGAGGTAGGCTGCCTCCTGTTTCTCCGTCGCCCCGAGCCAGATCTGCGGAGCGCTGACCCACTCGCGCACTACTTCGATCCAGGAGTAGCGCTCGCGGTAGGCCGGCTCCTCCGGCTCGGCTTTGTGCGGGGACGGCGGGGGCACCGATGGCATGATGCAGTCGCCCGCCGCGGAGAGGGCTATGGCCTCCGCCATGGCAGCCTCAAAAGCCGCCTCGTCCGCCTCCCTCCACCGCCCCTCCTCCTCGCTCTCCTTGATGGCCGCCTGGTAGGCGGCCTCGGCCTCCTGGTCCTCGTCGCGAACGACGAGTGCGGGCGGCGGTAGGCTGTGGTCGATGCCACGGACGCCACATCGCCTCGCCTCCACGTGCTCGAAGGCGAACCATCAAGCCCAGTTGGGCGAGTCGGCGGCGAAGTGCGGGTCAGTGCGCTGCTCCAACGTCAGCAAAGCCCGCCGGCGCCGTACCTCCTCCACATGGGCCCTCGCCGTCCACGGCGCCGCCGGCACTGGGATCCTCTTCGGATCCAAATGCCAGTCATGTGGCAGCGTCACGTCCGGGTACGACAGAGGCACGCGGTGGTGCCAGTGCCACTCGGCCTGGTGCAACGACACGTTGATGCGCTGCCTCTGCCGGGGAGCGCACGCTGGCGCGGGGAGGGCGGGGAGGGAGGGGTAATGGCGGGCGGGGGCTTTGCCCTTGCGGCTGCTGCCGATGCCAGAGAAGAAACCCATGCTGGCGGTGGCTAGGGTTGTCGCCAACATGGGGACAGGGGTGGCCAGATGGCGACGGGGGGCGAGTGGTAAGTGGATGAGGACGACCCCTGTAACACCCATGATGCGGCTATATCTCCCACGTGTCGGAGCACGACTTAGAGGCATAACCGCATTGTAGGCATGTCGCAAGAGGGGTAATCTTTACACATCCCATGTACTGAACAAGAAAGAGATAAAGAGTTGGCTTACAATCGCCACTTCACACAATACAAAAATATAGCATTACATCATCCAGTATACAATCAAGGTCCGACTATGGAACCAAAATAAAGACAACCCCAAATGCATAGATCCCCGATCGCCCCAACTGGGCTCCACTACTGACCGTCTGGAAAGGAAACATAGTAACGTCCTGAATCCTCGTCGAACTCCCACTTGAGTTCGGTCGCATCCCCTGTACTGGCATCATCGGCACCTGCATCTAGTTTTTGGAAGTAATCTGTGAGTCACGGGAACTCATCAATCTCACACCCTCGCGATCAAGACTATTTAAGCTTATGGGTAGGAAAAGGTAGTGAGGTGGAGCTGCAACAAGCACTAGCATCTCTGGTGGCTAACTTACGCAAATGAGAGCGAGAAGAGAAGCAAAGCACGGTCGATAAACTATCATGATCAAGAAGTGATCCTGAACTACTTATGTTCAAGCATAACACGAGACCGTGTTCTCTTCCCGGACTCCGCCGAAAAGAGACCATCACGGCTACACACGCTGTTGATTCATTTTAATTAGATTAAGTTTCAAGTTCTCTACAACCGGACATTAACAAATTCCCATCTGCCCATAACCGCGGGCATGGCTTTTGAAAGTTCAAAACTCCGCAGGGGTGTCCCAACTTAGCCCATCACAAGCTCTCACGGTCAACGAAGGATATTCCTTCTCCCAGGAAGATCCGATCAGACTCGGAATCCCGGTTACAAGACATCTCGACAATGGTAAAACAAGACCAGCAAGACCACTTGCTGTGCCGACAAATCCCGATAGGAGCTGCACATATCTCGTTCTCAGGGCACACCGGATAAGCTAAGCGTACGGGAGCCAACGTAACCCAAGTTGCCAAGGGACGGCCCCGCACGGCGCTCTAGTTTGGACCAACACTCAGAGGAGCACTGGCCCGGGGGTTTAAAATAAAGATGACCCTCGAGTCCGCGAAACCCAAGGGAAAAAGGCTTAGGTGGAAAATGGTAAAACCAAGGTTGGGCCTTGCTGGAGGAGTTTTATTCAAGGCGAACTGTCAAGGGGTTCCCATTATAACCCAACCGTGTAAGGAACGCAAAATCAAGGAACATAACACCGGTATGACGGAAACTAGGGCGGCAAGAGTAGAACAAAACACCAGGCATAAGGCCGAGCCTTCCACCCTTTACCAAGTATATAGATGCATTAAAGTAAACAAGATATAATAACGATATCCCAACAATAAACATGTTCCAACAAGGAACAAACTCCAATCTTCACCTGCAACTAGCAACGCTATAAGAGTGGCTGAGCAAAGCGGTAACATAGCCAAACAACGGTTTGCTAGGACAAGGTGGGTTAGAGGCTTGGCATGGAAATATGGGAGGAATGGTAAAGCATGTGGTAGGTATCGCGGCATAGCAATAGAGCGAGCAACTAGCAAGCAAAGATAGAAGTGATTTCGAGGGTATGGTCATCTTGCCTGCAAAGTTCTCCAAGTTGACGTAAGCTTGATCCTCGTAAGCGTACTCAACGGGTTCCTCCATCACGATCTCGTCTCCCGGCTCTACCCAAGGCAAGAACACAATCAAAGAAAACCACAATCAACCACGGTGCAATGCGCAAGCAACATGATGCAAAACATGGCATGATATGCGGGATGTGATATGCAATGCATATGCGTGCTCTGGAACGAAAAGATTGAACCAAGCCTCAACTTGGCAAACCAAGTGTGCCACTGTAAAGATGAGTTGATTTCGATCGAAATCGATATAAAGATCACCAGAATCGGATACACGGTTTGCAAATGGCAAGCAAAACAAGAATGGCACAATTCTGCGATTAACATCACGATGCCATCTAGAATGCAACAAGAAACTAAGCTATTGCACTCCAACATAGCAACAAAGCACATGTCGGTGATCTACTCAAGATGCTTGACAAAAGATGAACGCTGAGCTACGGCTAAATCACAGAAGAGCAGGTTCAAACAAGCATGTCAAAAGTGCAAAAGATAACAACATCACAGACTTGGTGAAAATACTAACATGTCAGGAATTAACATCAGCAAGCAATGTTTAGAGCAAGATAACAACATGCTATAGGATCAGATCAAAGCAAACAAAGACATGGCATGAATCTACTCAAAGCATATAACAAAAGTCCCTTACTGACCATAAGCCAAAAAGGACCAGAATATATGATGACGCCCATGTAAACATAGCAAGTTTCGTTAACAGATTCAGACTTAGCAGAAAACTGGACATGACATAAACATAATTATGAAGGCACATTTGCGTCCTCGATGCACTCAACACAAGGCATTGCATGACAAACTAAGCATACACCCAGCAAGAAGACATGTTCAAGAAGCTAACCATGGAAAGAACAATCTTATAGCATGCATGGATCAACTACACCAACCTTGGCAAAATTGATTAACACGTAAACAATCTGCCAGGAACATTTTATAGCAAAAGTAGAGCAAGATTGAGTCATACTAGGGTACTCCATAAATGCAAATAGGGACATGGCTGGATAGAGCATAACCATATGTCAAAATCACCGTTACTTAATATACTCAAAAGAAGCATGGATCTCTCTGTAGCAACATGAATACATGGCATAAAAATAACAGCAGGGAAATGACTTAGTGAAATTCTAAGTCCCTGAAATCAGCAACATCCCGAGAGCTACTTTGCATGCTTGTGCTAGTCACCACATTGATCATAAAAATACATGGCATACACCCCTGTAAAGATGGCATGGCATAGCCCAAAACACATGTAGAGCTCATGACCATATGCAACACAGAATAATCATGGCAAAAATGACAAATGCTCAAGATCTGCTAAGAATCAGGAACTAACATTAAGAAGCACTTTTGCAACAGTCATTTGGGCATCAAGATGGACTCAAACAAGCATGGTGCAATGGAACAAAATGAAGAGGACATCCTAACGAACAATTTGATATATCACACGCGCAAAATGGAGCTACGGATGATGAGATATGGTATGATGAAAAGTGCTTGAAAAAGTAATAGAAAAGGACTTAGAGAGAAATCGAAGTCAACCCTAGGGTTTCCAGATCCTGATCCGGGCGCGCGGTTTACGAGGTTCGCCGGAGAAGTCGCGGTGGCCGGAGCTGGAGAGGAGGTGCCCGGAGCTTGGGGACCTGCCGGATCCGGAGAGGACGAGGACGCGGTGGACGAGGACGACGGAGTCGGCGCGGGGCGGCGAGGCGCGCGGCGGGCGGCGACAGGACCGCGGCGTGGGGCGGCGGCGACCCGCGAGACGACGGCGAGGCAGGGCGGCGAAGGCGGCGGAGGTCGACGGCGGTGCTCGCGCGAGGAGCGGCGGGGTGCCTCGGGCGCAGGACGGCTGCCGCGCGGGCTTCGTGGCCCCTCCGTGGGCTGAGCGGGCCGGCGGCGCGGGGGCTCGCTGGGTGCCATGTGGCGGCTCCGGAGTGGCTGGGGTGCGGCGGTGGATGCGTCCGGTGCCGTTCGGACGTGTCCGACAGCGGAGAGGGAGCGGGCCTAGGGTTAGACTGCGCGAAAATCCGGGAGGGGCACATATTTATAGGTAGAGGGAGATAGGAGAGTCCAAATGAGGTGCGGTTTTCAGCCACGCGATCGTGATTGAATGGCCGAGAGGATGGAGGGGTTTTGGATGGGTTATGGGCCACTTTTTGGAGGGGTGTTGGGCTGCAACACACGCAAGGCCTTTACGGTTCCTCGGTTAACCGTTGGAGTATCAAACGAACTCCAAATGGCACGAAACTTGACATGCAGTCTACCGGTGGTGTACCAAGGCCGCTTGGCAAATCTCGGTCCATTCCGAGAATGTTTAACACCTGCACATGAAAAGAGACAAAAGGGGGCGCCGGAGGACATAGGAGTGTCAGATCACAAAACGGACAACGGGGATAATGCTCGGATGCATGAGACGAACACATATGCAAAATGCGATGCACATGATGACATGATATGAAATGCATGACATGAACAAAATGCAAAACGAAGACAAAACCAAACCACGAGGGAATATCATAACTTAGAGCTGAAAATGGCAAGAGTTGGAGTACAATTATGGTAGGTTACATCCGGGGCATTACAACACTCCACCACTACGAAAGGATCTCGTCCCGAGATCTAGGACTGAAAGAACTCCGGATATTCGGAAAGGAGGTGGTCCTCGCGTTCCTAGGTGGCTTCTCGGTCGAAATGGTGTGACCACTTCACTTTCAGGAATTTGATAGACTTGTTGCGAGTCTTGCGCTCAGTTTCTTCAAGAATAGCAACGGGATGCTCATGATAAGACAGGTCTTCTTGGAGATCAATCTCTTCAAAGTTGATGGTGCGGTCAGGAGTCTTGAAACACTTGCGAAGCTGAGACACGTGAAACACGTCGTGCACATTTGCAAAGTTGGATGGAAGCTCAAGTTGATAGGTGAGATCACCTCTTTTGCCAATGATCTTGAAAGGATCCACGTATCTAGGGGCAAGCTTCCCTTTGATACCGAAGCGACGAGTACCTTTCATTGGAGAGACGCGGTGGTAGACATGGTCTCCTATCTCGAAAGCCAAGTCACGATGCTTGCTATCATAGTAACTCTTCTGGCATGATTGCACGGCTTTGAGATTTTCACGAATGACTTTGCACATTTCTTCAGCCTCTGTGATCAAGTCATTGCCAAGAAGTTGGCGTTCACCAGTCTCTGACCAATTAAGAGGAGCACGACACTTTCTGCCATAGAGAATCTCGAATGGGGCCTTGCCCGAACTCGCTTGGAAGCTGTTGTTGTAGGAGAACTCGGCATATGGAAGAAAATCTTCCCACTTCATACCGAAGGAGATGACACAAGCCCTGAGCATATCTTCAAGAATTTGATTGACTCGCTCAACTTGTCCACTAGTTTGAGGATGAAAGGCTGTGCTGAAGCGAATGTTGGTGCCCATGGCCTTCTGAAAGGAGTCCCAGAACTTAGAGGTAAAGATGCTTCCATGATCTGAAGATATCAACTGCGGAATGCCGTGCAAGGAGACAATCCTGGAGGTATATAGCTCTGCCAACTGAGCTGCTATGATTGATTCTTTGATAGGAAGAAAATGAGCCACTTTAGTAAGATTGTCGATGACGATGAAGATAGCATCATTTCCACGTTTGGACTTGGGAAATCCAGTCACGAAGTCCATCTCAATATGGTCAAACTTCCATTCTGGAATGGAGAGAGGTTGGAGGAGACCAGCTGGTCGTTGGTGTTCTGCTTTCACTCTTCTGCAGACATCACATTCATTCACGAACTGAGAAATCTCGTGCTTCATTCGAGTCCACCAATACGACTGCTTGAGGTCATGGTACATCTTTGTACTTCTAGGATGAATAGATAGGAGTGAATTGTGATCCTTGTTCATAATGACTTTACGAAGGTCATCCTTAGGAACAACAATGCGATCCTCAAAGAAAAGAGTATC